>NW_021286315.1:0-1086 GCF_002162155.2 Triticum dicoccoides
AGGTGCTCGGGGGCACGGAGCTCGCCGGCCATGGCGGACGGCGGCTTCGGGCGCTCGCGGGGCAGCGGCTACAGGGCACGCGCGAGAGAGAGAGGTGAGGGGAAAGGAAGAGGGGCTCACGGCGGACTCGCAGAGCAGGCCGGTGTGCTCGGGGACGTCCTGCGTCCGGCGAATCGACGGCGATGGCGGCGAGGTCGATCTCCGGCGTCGGTGGTGAAGAAGACAACGGCGTCGGCGATGGAGCGCGTCCGGAGGTGCGTGGCTTGACGAGGAGGTAGAGGGGGTCGTGGCGGAGCTGGGAAGCGTGTCAGGGAGGCGAGGGGAGGCCGGTGGCCACGGCAACGGCGAGCGATGGCGGCGGCTGCGCTCGGGTGCGCTCGGGGAAGAGAGAACCAGGGAGGAGGGAGAGCGAGAGGGAGGGGAAAAAGGACCGGGGCGGCTGCGTGGCGACGTTCCGGACGTCCAGGCGTCGAGGGGGAGGACAGGCAGGCAGGTGCCGTGGCGGCACGACGGTGCGCACGCGCCGGCCACACGCCCCTGGCCTCCTGGCGGGAGGTGGAGGACGACTGGCGCTAGCCAGTCGGCTGGGCCGGCCAGCTGGGCCGCACAGTGCGAGGCCTCAGGTGAGCACAGGTAGGCGTTTTTCTAATTTTGTTTTCTATTCTACTTTTCTGACATTTGTTTGATTTAATAAATATATTAAATCATTTAATTTCCTTATGCCAATTTTTGCAGGAGCTAGATATATTATTCCAGAGCTCTTTTATAATTGGCATAATTTTTGGACCATATTTCATATATATAGAAATATATTTCCAATGCAAATATTTATCGAATTAATCCAAATGGCCAGAATAAATGTCCATGAGCTCCTAAAAATATTGTTTTGATTTTTATCTCTGTCCAATATTTTCAGAGAGCAACATGAGCATTTTCTTGGACCCTTTTGGAGAAATTTTATTTGGGTCATTTTCAAAAAATGATTCTGAGGGTTCCACCAATCCTCATTTCAAATTTAAATGAAATTTAAATATGATGCACAAATGACTAGCTAGTCTAGGTCATACCAGACTAGGGATGTGACAA
>NW_021286316.1:0-1418 GCF_002162155.2 Triticum dicoccoides
TATTCCCTTTAATAGTAGGATAATTCCTTTTTTAATTTAGTAGCCCCAACACATTGAAGCCTATGGATCCTTCCTTTCAATATAGAAATCAACATAGAAGTACCTGGCCCAGATTGACCAAACGAAAAGGACTAAACCAAACCAAGAAAAGGACGCAATCCTTCCTTTAGTTTGCTCATTCGCTTAATTAGTTACATCGAAGATCTAGACAGGAGGTCCTGTGTTCAATTCCCATAATGTTTATTTATTTTGACCCAATTATTTTTCGCGGTCTCTATGAAAGCCCATAAAAGGCCCATCAACATAGAAGCACCTGGTCCAGATTGACCAAACGAAAAGGGCTAAACCAAACCAAGAATACATATTCCCTTTAATAGTAGGATAATTCCTTTTTTAATTTAGTAGCCCGAACACATTGAAGCCTATGGATCCTTCCTTTCAATATAGAAATCAACATAGAAGTACCTGGCCCAGATTGACCAAACGAAAAGGACTAAACCAAACCAAGAAAAGGACGCAATCCTTCCTTTAGTTTGCTCATTCTCTTAATTAGTTACATCGAAGATCTAGACAGGAGGTCCTGTGTTCAAATCCCACAATGTTGATTTATTTTGACCCAATTATTTTTCGCGGTCTCTATGAAAGCCCATAAAAGGCCTATCAACATAGAAGTACCTGGCCCAGATTGACCAAACGAAAAGGACTAAACCAAACCAAGAATACATATTCCCTTTAATAGTAGCATAATTCCTTTTTTAATTATTAGCCCCAACACATTGAAGCCTATGGATCCTTCCTTTCAATATAGAAATCAACAGAGAAGTACCTGGCCCAGATTGACCAAACGAAAAGGAATAAACCAAACCAAGAAAAGGACGCAATCCTTCCTTTAGTTTGCTCATTCGCTTAATGAGTTACATCGAAGACCTAGACAGGAGGTCATGTGTTCAATTCCCATAATGTTGATTTATTTTGACCCAATTATTTTTCGCGGTCTCTATGAAAGCCTATAAAAGGCCCATGAACATAGAAGTACCTGGCCCAGATTGACCAAACGAAAAGGACTAAAGCAAACCAAGAAAAGGACGCAATCCTTCCTTTAGTTTGCTCATTCGCGTAATTAGTTACATCGAAGATCTAGACAGGAGGTGTTGTGTTCAATTCCCACAATGTTGATTTATTTTGACCCAATTATTTTTCGCGGTCTCTTTGAAAGCCCATAAAAGGCCCATCAACATAGAAGTACCTGGCCCAGATTGACCAAATGAAAAGGACTAAACCAAACCAAGAATACCTATTCCCTTTAATAGTAGGATAATTCCTTTTTTAATTTAGTAGCCCCAACACATTGAAGCCTATGGATCCTTCCTTTCAATATAGAAATCAACATAGAAGTACCTGGCCCAGATTGACCAAAC
>NW_021286317.1:0-2569 GCF_002162155.2 Triticum dicoccoides
CGTGCTAGTGATGGGTATGTTTATGCTAAATTTGTTGGTTCTCCTTATGAGTACATTGAATGGTCTATTTGGGTTCTTAAGACCCTTGTTACTAACATCAAAGGACCCATTACAAAATGGGTACCTAAAACCAAGCATTAATCTCTTGTAGGTGTTTGCTTCCGGTGGGGGATCATGGTTGCTCGATAGTGGAGCCACAAATCATATGACCAGAAGCAAGGACTTGGTGGTGGACGTGCACAAGATTCCATCTATGCACACCAATGTCGAGTGGGGTGATGCCTCGTCTTCCAAGGTATTGGGTCTTGTCAAGGTTGTCATTTCTCATGATCTCACGATTGAGAAAGTCATGCTTGTTGAGTCCCTTGCATACAATTTACTTTCCGTTCGTCAACTTGCACTCATGGGCTTTGCCACATTCTTTGATATTGATACTGTGGCCCTCTTGTGGAGCAAGACTCTTAAAGTATCCTTTGTTAGGCATGTCGAGAACGGTCTTTATGTGATTAACTTTTTGGAGCGACCCACTAAGACCTCGACATGCCTAATGGCTAAACTTGATGTGGGGTGGCTTTGGCATCGCCATTTAGCCCATGTCAATATGAGATATTTGCAAAGTCTTCTCATGGGGGACCATGTCCGTGGACTAACAAACGTTAGCTTTGCCAAAGATCATGCTTGTATCAAAGGAAAGTTACATGAGAAGGCTCACCCTCCCACGACTATCATCTACTCGAAGAGACCCTTGGAGCCCCTTCACATGGATCTCTTTGGGCCTCCATCCTTTGATAGTCTTGGGGGTAGAAAGTATTGCTTGGTGATTGCCAAAGATTATTCAAGGTACACTTGGGTATATTTCTTCAAGAGGAAGAGTGAAACTCAACAAACTGTCATCGACTTTGCAAATGAAGCTCAACGTCAACACGATGCAAGATCTTGACAATAAGAAGTGACAACAGCACCGAGTTCAAGAACTACACCTTGGATGAGTTTCTTAGTGATGAGGGGATCAAGCATCAATATTCCGCACCATACACCCCTCAACAAAATGGTGTAGCGGAGAGGAAGAACCGGATGTTGATAGATGCGGCAAGGACTATGATGGCGGAGTTCAAGTCTCCTTATGACTTTTGGGCCAAAGCCATCAACACCGCGTGTCATGCATCCAATCGGCTCTATCACCGCAAAGGCTTGAACAAGACTCCAGATGAAATACTCACCGGTAAAAGGCCAACCTCAAGTACTTCCGGGTGTTCGGTTGTAAGTGTTTCATTCTCAAGAAAGGTGTTTGTTTGTCTAAATTTGAGGCTAGAGCTCATGAGGGCATATTTGTTGGTTATGCTACAAACTCTCATGCTTACCGTGTCCTCAACAAGTCCACCGGACTCATTGAGGAGACGTGTAACATGGAGATTGATGAGAATAACGGTTCCCTCGATGGCACGATCTTGATGTATCCCGAGCTTTGCTATTGTAGTTGGATCTTATGATTTTTCTCCCCCTCTACTCTCTTGTGATGAATTGAGTTTCCCCTTTGAAGTTATCTTATCGGATTGAGTCTTTTATGAGAACACTTGATGTATGTCTTGCCGTGATTATCTGTGGTGACAATGGGATATCATGTGCCACTTGATGTATGTTTTGGTGATCAACTTGCGGGTTTCGTGACATTGGGAACCTATGCATAGGGGTTGGCACACGTTCTTGACTCTCTGATAGAAACTTTGGGGCACTCTTTGAAGTACTTCTATGTTGGTTGGATGAATATGAGATTGTGTGATGCATATCGTATAATCATGCCCACGGATACTTGAGGTGACAATGGAGTATCTAGGTGACATTAGGGTTTTGGTTGATTTGTATCTTAAGGTGTTATTCTAGTACGAACTCTTTTATAGATTGATCCGAAAGAATAACTTTGAGGTGGTTTCGTACCCTACCATAATCTCTACGTTTGTTCTCTGCTATTAGTGGCTTTGGAGTGACTCTTTGTTGCATGTTGAGGGCTTGTTATATTATCTATCTATGTTATTATTGTTGAGAGAACTTGCACTAGTGAAAGTATGAACCCTAGGCCTTGTTTCCTATCATTTTAATACTGTTTACGCTCACTTTAATCATTAGTTACCTTGCTGTTTTTATTATTTAAGATTACAAATACCTTTATCTACCTTCCATATTGCACTTGTATCACCATCTCTTCGCCGAACTAGTGCACCTATACAATTTGCCATTGTATTGGGTGTGTTGGGGACACAAGAGACTCTCTGTTATTTGGTTGCAGGGTTGCTTGAGAGAGACCATCTTCATCCTACGCCTCCTACGGATTGATAAACCTTAGGTCATCCACTTGAGGGAAATTTGCTACTGTCCTACAAACCTGTGCACTTGCAGGCCCAACAACGTCTACAAGAAGAAGGTTGTGTAGTAGACATCAAGCTCTTTTCTGGCGCCGTTGCCGGGGAGGCTAGGTAAAGGGCACTCACTCACACCCCGTCAACTAAGCTCTTTTCTGGCGCCGTTGCCGGGGAGGTGAGTGCTTGAAGGTATATCTTTAGATCTTGCAATC
>NW_021286318.1:0-1026 GCF_002162155.2 Triticum dicoccoides
TTGATGTCAACGTCTACATAGAACCCATCAGAAGGGGTTGCAGCGTCTTCTGTAAAAATGTAGATTATAGCAACATGAGTACAAAGGTACTCAGCAAGACTTACATCAGATCCTACATACATGCTTAGTATCAAGAAGGGTTGGTGGAGTTATTGCAGCAAGCCAGCTTTGACTCTTGGCTAGACTATCCTACGATACTCCAACTTGAAATGGTTTTGCGCACACGAGTCCACTACTCACCACTTCAATACACTACCGAGGATCCACCTCCGTCTTCCTACGGAAGAGCCATCCTCGGCACTCACACTTATCTTGAGGCTTTTAGCAGTTTCCATTTACTTGTCTATGAACTGTATAGGCAACCAAGTAGTCCTTTACCGCGGACGCGGCTATTCGAATAGATTATGTTAACCCTGCAGGGGTGTACTCCTTCATACACGACATGTACTCGGCAACCTTCAAGCGGAAGCCCAACGTGGGTGTCGGCCACGACCTACCTAATCACCTAAGCCTCCAGTCCAGGTTTATCGCCTATCCAGGTTCCATCCGCAGGGAGTCCGGCCGAGGTTTCCCATACGGCCCCGAACGATGTGAACAGGGTTCCCGAAATACCTAACGGGTATTCGGTACACCGTGCCACGTACCTACCGCATCACAGCCCACCCCTACAGTCAGCGCTGTCCACGGCCTCCAGTAGGCTACAAACACCAGAAACTACTTGCAACTCCTGGACGGAGAACTAGGGTGAATAAGAAGCCGAGAGGGTCCATTGGTTTCGGGCCCAATGCATGGTAGTAGCTGATTCTTAAATCACACATACAGATCTCAGTGCTTAAGGTCGGCTTCAATGAAACAACCCACCATGTACTCCTACATGGCCTCTCATCGATACCTTTACCAAATCGTGTTCACCACACCACTCTCATTACCGACATAATCATTTCACTCTAGCCCATCACCCAGATGAACCAGACCTGACACGACTCTAAGCATAGCAGGCATAGCAAGGTAGGAACAACACATACA
>NW_021286319.1:0-1108 GCF_002162155.2 Triticum dicoccoides
TAAATTTCAGAAATTAATAAAATCTTTAGAAAATCATATCTTTTAATCCGTAACTCGGATTAAAATGTTTTCAACATGAAAGTTGCTCAGAACGACGAGACGAATCCGGATACGCGATCCGTTCGTCCGCCACACACCCCTAACCTATCGAACCCGCAACTTTCCCTCTCCGGCTCCTCGGCCCGAAAACACGAAACACCGGGAATACTTTCCCGGGGGTTTTCCCCCCTTCACCGGTATCACCTACTACCGCGTTAGGGCACACCGAACACCGCGTATTGCCTTGATATATTTTGTGGTGCTTTGTCTGCTCTGTATTCATTATTTCTTCCCCCTCTTCTCTCCGGTAGACTACGAGACCGACGCTGCTGCTGACCAGTTCGACTACGGAGTTGACGACCTCTCTCTCTTGCCAGAGCAACCAGGCAAGCCCCCCCCCCTTGATCACCAGATATCGCCTACTCTTCTCTATACTGCTTGCATTAGAGTAGCGTAGCATGTTACTGCTTTCCGTTAATCCTATTCTGATGCATAGCCTGACATTGTCGCTACATCTGTTGATACCTTACCTGCAATCCTAAATGCTTAGTATAGGATGCTAGTTTATCATCATTGGCCCTACATTCTTGTCAGTCTGCCTTGCTATACTATCGGGCCGTGATCACTTGGGAGGTGATCACGGGTATTTACTATACATACATATATACTATACAGATGGTGACTAAAGTCGGGTCAGCTCAAAGAGTACCCGCAAGTGATTCTGACGAGGGGGCTGAAAGGACAGGTGGCTCCATCCCGGTAGAGGTGGGCCTGGGTTCCCGACGGCCCTCGACTGTTACTTTGTGGCGGAGCGACAGGGCAGGTTGAGACCACCTAGGAGACAGGTGGGCCTGGCCCTGTTCGGCGTTCGCGGATACTTAACATGCTTAACGAGATCTTGGTATTTGATCTGAGTCGGCTACGAGCCTATACGCACTAACCATCTACGTGGGAGTAGTTATGGGTATCCCGACGTCGTGGTATCAGCCGAAGCACTTCAGACGTCAGCGACGGAGCGGCGCGCGCCGAATTGGACTGGAACGCCACTAGGCTAGGTCTGCTTTCGGCC
>NW_021286320.1:0-1194 GCF_002162155.2 Triticum dicoccoides
AAGCGATTTCCATAATTGTTTAACCCCAAGGTCCGCTTACATGTCGGTCATCAACACTGGCTGTTTTGGCCGATTCTAGCCCGTTTGATGGACTATTAGTCACTGTTTTGGGGTCCCGGAGTGGTTTCCATGGTTAACGAACCCTATGGTACGTTTACGTGTCGGTCATCAACACTCGTAATTTTGGCAGATTCTGACCCATTTCTTGGATTATTACTCACCGTTTTGGGGTCCCGAAGCGATTTCCATAATTGTTGAACCCCAAGGTGCGCTTACGTGTCGGTCATCCACACTGGCAGTTTTGGCCTATTCTGGCCCATTTCATGGACTCACTATTTTGGGGTCCTAGAGTGATTTCCACGATTAACGAACCGTGGGGTGCGTTTACGTGTTGGTCATCAACACTGGCAGTTTTGGCCGATTCTGGCCCATTTCGTGGACTATTACTCACTATTTTGGGGTCCCGGAGTGATTTCCACGATTAACGAACCCTGGAGTGCATTTACGTGTCGGTCATCAACACTCACAGTTTTGGCCGATTCGGGCCCGTTTCTTGGATTATTACTCACCATTTTCGGGTCCCGAAGGGATTTCCATAATTGTTGAACCCCAAGGTGCGCTTACGTGTCGGTCATCCACACTGGCAGTTTTGGCCTATTCTGGCCCATTTCATGAACTCACTATTTTGGGGTCCTAGAGTGATTTCCTTCATTAACGAACCCTGGGGTGCGTTTACGTGTTGGTCATCAACACTGGCAGTTTTGGCCGATTCTGGCACATTTCGTGGACTATTACTCACTACTTTGGGGTCCCGGAGTGATTTCCACGATTAACGAACCCTGGAGTGCATTTATTTGTCAGTCATCAACACTCGCAGTTTTGGCCGATTCTACCCTGTTTCTTGGATTATTACTCACCGTTTTGGGGTCCCGAAGCGATTTCCATAATTGTTGAACCCCAAGGTCCGCTTATGTGTCGGTCATCAACACTGGCAGTTTCGGCCGATTCTGGCCCGTTTGATGGACTATTAGTCACTGTTTTGGGGTCCCGCAGTGGTTTCCATGGTTAGCGAACCCTGTGGTGTGTTTACGTGTCGGTCATCAACACTCGCAGTTTTGACCGTTTCTGGCCCGTTTCTTGGATTATTACTCACCTTTTTGGGGCCCCGAAGCGATTTCCATAATTGTTTAACCC
>NW_021286320.1:1204-2269 GCF_002162155.2 Triticum dicoccoides
TTTTGGGGTCCCGGAGTGATTTCCACGATTAACGAACCCTGGAGTGCATTTACGTGTCGGTCATCAACACTCGCAGTTTTGGCCGATTCTACCCTGTTTCTTGGATTATTACTCACCGTTTTGGGGTCCCGAAGCGATTTCCATAATTGTTGAACCCCAAGGTCCGCTTATGTGTCGGTCATCAACACTGGCAGTTTCGGCCGATTCTGGCCCGTTTGATGGACTATTAGTCACTGTTTTGGGGTCCCGCAGTGGTTTCCATGGTTAGCGAACCCTGTGGTGTGTTTACGTGTCGGTCATCAACACTCGCAGTTTTGGCCGTTTCTGGCCCGTTTCTTGGATTATTACTCACCTTTTTGGGGCCCCGAAGCGATTTCCATAATTGTTTAACCCCAAGGTCCGCTTACGTGTCGGTCATCAACACTGGCTGTTTTGGCCGATTCTAGCCCGTTTGATGGACTATTAGTCACTGTTTTGGGGTCCCGGAGTGGTTTCCATGGTTAACGAACCCTATGGTACGTTTACGTGTCGGTCATCAACACTCGTAATTTTGGCCGATTCTGACCCATTTCTTGGATTATTACTCAGCGTTTTGGGGTCCCGAAGCGATTTCCATAATTGTTGAACCCCAAGGTGCGCTTACGTGTCGGTCATCCACACTGGCAGTTTTGGCCTATTCTGGACCATTTCATGGACTCACTATTTTGGGGTCCTAGAGTGATTTCCACGATTAACGAACCGTGGGGTGCGTTTACGTGTTGGTCATCAGCACTGGCAGTTTTAGCCGATTCTGGCCCATTTCGTGGACTATTACTCACTATTTTGGGGTCCCGGAGTGATTTCCACGATTAACGAACCCTGGAGTGCATTTACATGTCGGTCATCAACACTCACAGTTTTGGCCGATTCGGGCCCGTTTCTTGGATTATTACTCACCATTTTCGGGTCCCGAAGGGATTTCCATAATTGTTGAACCCCAAGGTGCGCTTACGTGTCGGTCATCCACACTGGCAGTTTTGGCCTATTCTGGCCCATTTCATGAACTCACTATTTTGGGGTCCTAGA
>NW_021286321.1:0-1578 GCF_002162155.2 Triticum dicoccoides
TTAACATAATCTATTCGAATAGCCGCGTCCGCGGTAAAGGACTACTTGGTTGCCTATACAGTTCATAGACAAGTAAATGGAAACTACTAAAAGCCTCAAGATAAGTGTGAGTGCCGAGGATGGCTCTTCCGTAGGAAGACGGAGGTGGATCCTCGGTAGTGTATTGAAGTGGTGAGTAGTGGACTCGTGTGCGCAAAACTATTTCAAGTTGGAGTATCGTAGGATAGTCTAGCCAAGAGTCAAAGCTGGCTTGCTGCAATAACTCCACCGACCCTTCTTGATACTATGCATGTATGTAGGATCTGATGTAAGTCTTGCTGAGTACCTTTGTACTCATGTTGCTATAATCTACATTTTTACAGAAGACGCTGCAACCCCTTCTGATGGGTTCTATGTAGACGTTGACATCAACGAGTAGGCTTAAGACCCAGGTGGTGACCCTGAGCTTGTGATGGACCACGTAGTATAGCTAGGCTTTCCAAGCCTCTTTTATTTTACTAGTTGTCTGTACCCAGACAAAGTACTTCCGCTGTTGGCTTGTATGACTGTATGATTTGTATGTTGGGTCGTGAGACCCGTACCTGTGTGTATGATATGTATGGCTCCCTGAGCCTTAAATAAAGTACTTGTATCATAGAGTCATGTTGTGATGCTTCGTTGTATTTGCACATATCGAGCATATTGTGTGTATGGTTGAAATGCTTGGTATGTGTGGGATCTGACTATCTAGTTGTTTATCTTTAGTAGCCTCTCTTACCGGGAAATGTCTCCTAGTGTTTCCGCTGAGCCATGGTAGCTTGCTACTGCTCTGGAACACTTAGGCTAGCCGGCATGTGTCCTTCTTCGTTCCTGTGTCTGTCCCTTCGGGGAAATGTCACGCTTTGAGTACCGGAGTCCTGTTAGCCCGCTACAGCCCGGTTTACCGGAGTCCTGCTAGCCCAGTGCTACAGCCCGGACCCACTTGCTGATGACCGACACGTTCGAAGCTGGGTCATGGATGCCTGTCCCTGTAAGTCTGTGCCACTTTGGGTTTACGACTAGTCATGTCAGCCCGGGCTCTTTATCATATGGATGCTAGCGACACTATCATATACGTGAGCCAAAAGGCGCAAACGGTCCCGGGAAAAGGTAAGACGACACCCGTGGGGATACCGTGCGTGAGGCCACAAAGTGATATGAGGTGTTACCAGCTAGATCGATGTGACATCGAGTCGGGGTCCTGACAGGAGTTCAAATAAGTTTAAAAAACATTGAAGTGCCCGTGTAACAGATGAGTTCTCGTCCGAAACCCTGATACTCCGAAAGAGATTGTCCACTTTGTACATGAAGTGCGTCCAGTTTTTGCCGTGACCCTCTATACTCTTTTGCACATGTTATGCGGGTGAAATGATGATACCATGCCAAGTTGCAACATTTTCATAGTTCATTTTGTAGTGATTTTCAATTTCACGGTCATTTAGCTCTCTAAACAATTAGGTAAATGACTGAAAACCAACAAATGATGTCAGAACATGTTGGAAATTGATGACGTCGCTTTGAATGCTGCATACTAAACACAAAAGAAGTCCGGAGTTCAAA
>NW_021286322.1:0-2233 GCF_002162155.2 Triticum dicoccoides
AACTCCTACTCATGCTAGTGGGTTTCATCTATTTACTGTGGCAATGACAGGTCATGCAAAGGACAAAGGGGTTCAGCTACCGCAGCAAGTAACAGATGAATCGGTGTTGTCCTAATGCAGTAAAAGAGAGCAGGAGCGAGAGAGTAGGATTGTATCGGAATGAACAAGGGGGTTTTGCTTGCCTGGCACTTCTGAAGATAACATTGAGTCTTCATCAGTGTCAACGATCACATCATCGGTATCACGTCTATCGAGAGGGGACAAATACCGGCAACACAGAAGGGAACACAATCAATGCAATGCACAATATGATGCATGATCATGACATGGCAAAATGAATGTGTTTTGAACCAATGCAACTAGCAACAGATTAAATGAAGTTGGTTTGAATACAAGATTCAAATTCAAACTCCATATGTGATTATTTAAATGCCCTTTATTTGATTTGTGCTAAACAGCAGCTATATGTTGTTCTAACATGCATGAAAATGGTACAGATGGATTCCTTGAATTTTTCTGATAATTTTTCATATATAAATTATTTAATTTGGAGTTACGGTTAATTTTCTATGAATTTTAGAAGTTTATATTCATTTTCTGGAATTTTAGAATTAAATTAAATCCAGAAAACATTACTGCGTCAGCATGATGTTGGCATGACGTCAGCAAGTCAACAGGGGCCGGCTCGGGTCAAACCTGACGTGTGGGGTCCACACGTCAGTGACACAGGGGCTAATCCCGCGTTGACTCGGGCTTTGACCCGCTACGGGGCCCGCTGTCAGTGTCACAGGGTTAGTTAGCAGGGTCATTAGCCCCTAACGACGACGCCACGTCAGCACGCCGGAGACCAGCCGACGGCGACCACAGAACACGGCGGGGCACGCCGGACTTGCGCTAGAGGCGTCAGTTTGGCGCGCTGAGGGCACCAGGGGATGGCCCTTGCTCCCGCGCATCCAGAGGACCGAGTGGGAGGTCGTGGGGTCGCCGGAACTCATGCCGGCGACGAGCTTTGGCGGCGCTGGTGTTCGGTGGTGCTCGGGCGCGTCGCTATGGTGCATCAGTGAGCAAATGGAGAGGCTGGGCAGCACCTGCTAGACATGGGGAGCACTAAGAGCAGCTCAGTGAGGCCAGGGGAGCACGGAGGCTATGCGTGCAGCAGCAATGGCGGACGGTGGCTTCGGTGCTCGTGGGGAACGGCGCTACGGCACGGAGGGGAGCATGCTGAGTTAGGGGAGAGGGTCAGTGACTCACGGCGATGACGAGGGGACGCTCGGCGAGGTGGGGGACGGTCCGGAGCCGGCGAATTTGACGAAGATGGCCGGCGGTCCCGAGGTTGAAGAAGGCATCGAGGGCGGTGTTGTGTCACGTCCGGGGCCTCGTGGCTCGTTGAGGAGGTAGAGGGAGGACCGGCGGAGCTTCCTGGGGCGTCGGTGAGCCGTGGGGTGGCCGGTAGCCACGGTGGCTCTCGTCGGTGGCGGCGGCTCCGTTCGGTCGCGGGAGGGGAAACAGAGGAGCGAGGGGGAGGGAGGTCCAGAGAGCGAGGGAGAAGTGAGAGGGGGTCGGGGCTGCGTGGCGTCGCGGGAGGGACCAGGGAAGGAGGAGGCAGCCAGGCAGGGAGGAGGTGGCCTCCTCGGCCGCGCGCGTGCGAGCACGCAGCTGCTCCCACTGGCAAGAGGAAGACGACAGGGGGGGAGTAGCGGTGGCGGGCTGGGCCGGCTGGGCCGGTTCTAGTGGGCTGCACGGGTGAGGCCAGGTAAGTCCTTCTCTCTCTCTCTTTTATTTTTTTCTTCTGTTTTGTTTAATTTAATTTCGTTTTGCCACTGTTTTGAATTTTAAACAAATTCAAACAATGCCAAAAACTCCTCTGAATAATTTTATTTGGCTAGATGGACTTTTCCAAAAGCTCATAAAATATTTCAGGGGTATTTGAAATTATATTCTAATTATATGAATATAATTCAAATTCAAATAGCTAATGATTTAAATTCAAAGTCCCAAAAATAAATCCTTAAAAATGTTCAATATTTTGGTTGGGACCAGAACCCTTACCAAAAATTATCAAACATTTAAGAAGAGCCTTTTGGAGCAATGAATGAGATTTCTAGGGTTTTTGCCCCTCTTTTATATAGGGTTTTGAGGCTTCCAATATTCCTCAATTCAAGTTTCAAAAATATAGACATGATGCACACATGAAGCTAGCCTAGAGCAATGCCAGAAGCTAGGGATGTGACAA
>NW_021286323.1:0-1899 GCF_002162155.2 Triticum dicoccoides
TCTTTATTATTTGAGACAATTAGATATGTGTCTTGAATTATGTAAGATGTATTTTTTGGTTCCTAAAAGGCATTACATAATGAGTGTGGTCTGCCATTTTTCCCACTCGATGCACATATGAAGCCTAAAGTCTTGTGATCAAAGTTGTTTATGCCTAAACCAGTCTATTTTTGGTAATCACATGTATCAGATTGTTTAACATTGGTTTCAGATTGGGATGTGACTGAGTTGTCATCGTGATGCAACGGAGGGTTAAGACAAGTGATGACGAGGAAAGGCGGAGGCTTGATATAGATGCTACAGCTGTTGTGGCGGTGGTTGAAGCTTGCGATTTGGATGTTAGAATTATGTTATGTTTACAAGGCCAGGTTAATAAAATAGAGAATGCACTTGGAGAGATGGCTTGTGTTGATTCTCACCAAATTACTTACTATTTTGTTCAGCAGTATGGACTGAACTGGGAGAAGGAAGCAATTAATAATTTAATTGAGAAGGCATATGTGAAGCTGCAGTATATGAGCTAATGTTTAGGTACATTATTTCTCCAACCATTCAAACTTCAAACTGTATATCATTGTTCTAAATAAGGTGGAATATATGTGTTGCCATAGCTATTCTACTTTGAGTTCAAGCTTTAAATATATAATTTTCGCTCAGTAGTTTGTGCTTCTGTTGTGCAATTGGATCATCACAAAATATGCTGTATAATTTTGGCTTGGTAGTTTGTTCCTCTGTTGTGCAACTGGATCATCACAAACTATGATATGAAGTCTTAATGTGGTGCTTTAAATTACAACTTCAGTTCAAAGATTTAGGTTTTCCATGTATGACAATATGGACGAACATGTCACTGTTATCCTTAGCCCGTCCAGTTTTCAAACAACTGTGGACAGCACTAGAATACATTGTTAACTAATTTTTTTAGGATGCACAAATGGACATACCATATGATTATTTATTAAGTGCACATTGTTTTCAGATTAATTTTGTTATTGTTTCATTTATGTGTAGACGGAAATTGCATGAGTACGTGCTTTCTCCATCATTATTTGTGACCCAATTGCCATGACCAAACACATGTTGTAGACAGATGGCCATCTTAGTATACTTGCACTCTGATAAATTCTAGCATTTCGTCAAACTCATTTAAATCTTTTTTGTGGATGTGAGCTCTCAAATCTGCTTGTAATATTAGTCGAAACGTGCGTTGCACGTGGACACTTACTAGTATATATAAATAGATGATTGGATGCTGTACGCAAGAAAAGCATCTCTCTCTTTGCTCTTTGCTCTCCTTGCAAGAAATGTATCAATCAAAGACACTACTGTCGTGAGAGATCTAGTGCTTCTTTACACCTCCCCTCCTACAAGAAAGGAATAGATCTAGACAATGGTGTACATGTAAGCATGTCATGTCGACCAACAACGCGGGTTTCACATGCCACAACTACTTGCAAAACACAAGCCTGAGAGTAACTGAAGCTTCCATCTGGCCGGTCTAATTGTCTAAGAGCAAGGAGTAACTGAAGCTTCCGTCTGGCTTGTCTAATTGTCTAAGAGCAAGTACAATAAGGTGATGTAGGCGGGCTATAAGACAATAAATATTATATTCTTGCTTACTTGGAAGAGAGAGAAGAGGAGAGAGAAGAGAAGTTGACTACTAGTTAACAGCCGGCTGCAGCACGTGCTCCTAGGTACTTTGTGAGAGAGTGGAATGGGCCATGTATCAACAAAGTTGTACATATTTATATCTAGCTATTGTACTTGTTGGCTATAAACTTAACTATATGTGACATGGCAACATCATATAGCCAACAGCTAGCTATATTATTAACCATGTTCTAAGATATGCGCCCATACTTTGGATTGTTTTTAATCTCAGTCACATAAACTAGTCTG
>NW_021286324.1:0-937 GCF_002162155.2 Triticum dicoccoides
ACCGTATCAGTGCATCGAACCATCAGGCAAGCAACCAACCATTTGATCATATCGATACAATCCCATGTTCTCGCTCCTGCTCTCTTTTACTGCATTAAGACAACGCGATTCAAACTGCTGTGTGCTACGGTAGTTGAACCCATTTCCTCTGCATGACCTGTCATTGCCACAGTAACTAGATGAAACCCACTAGCATGTGTAGGAGTTGCTTGAGCCATATGTATGTGTTGTTCCTACCTTGCTATGCCTGCTATGCTTAGAGTCGTGTCAGGTCTGGTTCATCTGGGTGATGGGCTAGAGTGAAATGTTATGTCGGTAATGAGAGTGGTGTGGTGAACACGATTTGGTAAAGGTATCGATGAGAGGCCATGTAGGAGTACATGGTGGGTTGTTTCATTGAAGCGACCTTAAGCACTGAGATCTGTATGTGTGATTTAAGAATCAGCTACTACCATGCATTGGGCCCGAAACCAATGGACCTTCTCGACTTCTTATTCACCCTAGTTCTCCGTCCAGGAGTTGCAAGTAGTTTCTGGTGTTTGTAGCCTACTGGAGGCCGTGGACAGCGCTGACCGTAGGGGTGGGCTGTGATGCGGTAGGTACGTGGCCGGGTGTACCGAATACCCGTTAGGTATCTCGGGAACCCTGTTCACATCGTTCGGGGCCGTATGGGAAACCTCGGCCGGACTCCCTGCGGATGGAACCTGAATAGGCGATAAACCTGGACTGGAGGCTTAGGTGATTAGGTAGGTCGTGGCCGACACCCACGTTGGGCTTCCGCTTGAAGGTTGCCGAGTACATGTCGTGTAAACGACGGTAAGTGGTGAGAGCGTGTATGAAGAAGTACCCCCTGCAGGGTTAACATGATCTATTCGAATAGCCGCGTCCGCGGTAAAGGACTACTTGGTTGCCTATACAGTTCATAGACAAGTAAATG
>NW_021286325.1:0-616 GCF_002162155.2 Triticum dicoccoides
AATAATATATCAAAAAATTAAGAAAAATAAAACTAATTCAATTCAAAATGTTAAAAATACAAATAATATATCAAAAAATTCAGAAAAATAAAACTAATTCAATTCAAAATTCTAAAAATACAAATAATATATCAAAAAATTCAGAAAAAAAAAACTAATTCAATTCAAAATGTTAAAAATACAAATAATATATCGAAAAATTCAGAAAAATAAAACTAATTCAATTCAAAATTCTAAAAATACAAATAATATATCAAATAATATACCAGAGGCCGGTCGTCAAACTTTGGTATCCATGGAGCGTCATGGACTACATCACTCCAAATTTCATGTATCATTCGAAAATGGACACCAAACACATCACGGGTAATATAATTCACATGATCCATTCAACAAAGTTTGGTACAATAAATTATTACACATCATTTCTTCCCTTGTGTCCCTGCTTGCTTACGATTGTGCCGTATCCATGGAGCATCCTCATCATTTAACTTAATGCTTGGGTCGGTGTTCACTTTGAAGGGCGGAATTTCAGCAAACATATTATAATCTTCTGACATGTCTGTCTTGTCCTCCACTCCCACGATGTTTCTTTTCCCTGAAAGAACAATGTGGC
>NW_021286326.1:0-1087 GCF_002162155.2 Triticum dicoccoides
CACCCCTTTCAGAAAGCGCTCTTCGCGCCACAAAGCCGCCCCAAGACGCGCGAGCAATGAGCATCGAGCTTAAACATATCGCAAACGTCAAAAATAATATAACGGGATTAATATATATCGCGCACGTGCGATATGTTTGTCACAAGGCGCAAAAAATAATTATAAAAGGAATGCAACACGAGGACTTCCCAGGAGGTCACCCATCCTAGTACTACTCTCGCCCAAGCACGCTTAACTTCGGAGTTCTGATGGGATCCGGTGCTTTAGTGCTGGTATGATCGCATCCGACATGTTTCCCCGTCTTCGTCCCTTATGCTTGCCACTCCCAGGTCCGCTCCAAAGACGATTCTACATTCTCACTACCATTACAACCGTTCCCTAACAATGGATAGTGTCCTATACTACTTACTCTTCCGTTCAATCACGGAGACGAGTTTTCCACGGTTTCCACCCCTCCCTCCATACCGCAGCAACACGAGTTTTTTCCACCCCTTTCAGAAAGCGCTCTTCGCGCCACAAAGCCGCCCCAAGACGCGCGAGCAATGAGCATCGAGCTTAAACATATCGCAAACGTCAAAAATAATATAACGGGATTAATATATATCGCGCACGTGCGATATGTTTGTCACGAGGCGACAAAATAATTATATAAAAGGAATGCAACACGAGGACTTCCCAGGAGGTCACCCATCCTAGTACTACTCTCGCCCAAGCACGCTTAACTTCGGAGTTCTGATGGGATCCGGTGCTTTAGTGCTGGTATGATCGCATCCGACATGTTTCCCCGTCTTCGTCCCTTATGCTTGCCACTCCCAGGTCCGCTCCAAAGACGATTCTACATTCTCACTACCATTACAACCGTTCCCTAACAATGGATAATGTCCTATACTACTTACTCTCCCGCTCAATCACGGAGACGAGTTTTCCACGGTTTCCACCCCTCCCTCCATACCGCAGCAACACGAGTTTTTTCCACCCCTTTCAGAAAGCGCTCTTCGCGCCACAAAGCCGCCCCAAGACGCGCGAGCAATGAGCATCGAGCTTAAACATATCGCAAACGTCAAAAATAATATAACGGGATTAATAT
>NW_021286327.1:0-1205 GCF_002162155.2 Triticum dicoccoides
TTAATGGTGGTAATCACTCCGGGACCCCAAAACAGTGAGTAATAGTCCATGAAACGGGCCAGAATCGGCAAAAACTGCCAGTATTGATGACCGACATGTAAGCACACCCTTGGGTTGACTAACTATGGAAATCGCTTCGGGACCCCAAATCGGTGTGTAATAATCCAAGAAATGGGCCAGAATCGGCCAAAACTGCGAGTGTTGATGACCAACACGTAAACGCATCACAGGGTTTGTTAATCGTGGAAATCACTCTGGGACCCCAAAACAGTGAGTAATATCGATGAAACAGGCCAGAATCGGCCAAAACTAGCAGTATTGATGACCGACACGTAAACACATCCCAGGGTTTGTTAATCGTGGAAATTACTTCGGGACCCAAAAACAATGAGTAATAGTCCATGAAACGGGCCAGAATAGGCCAAAACTGCCACTGTTGATGACCGAGACGTAAAAGCATCCCAGGGTTTGTTGATAGTGGAAATCACTTTCCAACCCCAAAACAGTGCGTAATAGTCCATGAAACGGGCCTGAATCGGCCAAAACTGCCAGTGTTGGTGACCGACACGTAGACGCATCCCAGGGTTTGTTAATCATGGTAATCACTCCTGGACCCCAAAACAGTGAGTAATAGTCCATGAAACGGGCCAGAATCGGCCAAAACTACCAGTGTTGATGATCGAGAAGTAGACGCATCCCAAGATTTGTTAATCGTGGAAATCACTCTGGGACCCCAAAACAGTGAGTAATAGTCCGTGAAACGGGCCAGGATCGGCCAAAGGTGCCAGTGTTGATGACCGACACATAGACGCATCCCAGGGTTTGTTAATCGTGGTAATCACTCCATGACCCCAAACCAGTGAGTAATAGTCCATGAAATGCGCCAGAATCGGCCAAAACTGCCAGTGTTGATGACCGATACGTAAACGCATCCCAGGGTTTGTTAATCGTGGTAGTCACTCTCGGACCCCAAAACAGTGAGTAATAGTCCATGAAACGGGCTAGAATCGGCCAAAACTGTGAGTGTTGATGACCGACACGTAAACGCATCCCAGGATTTGTTAATCGTGGAAATCACTCTGGGACCCCAAAACAGTGAGTAATAGTTCATGAAACGGGCCAGAATCGGCCAAAACTGCGAGTGTTGATGACCGACACATAGACGCGTCCCAGGGTTCGTTAATCGTGGTAATCACTCTGGGACC
>NW_021286328.1:0-1117 GCF_002162155.2 Triticum dicoccoides
CCAAAACTGCCTTGGGATTCAACAACTATGCAAATCACTCCGTGATCCAAAAACAGTGAGTAATAGTCCACGAAACGGTCAGAATTCGCCAAAACTATGAGTATTGACGCCGGACATGCAAACACATCCTGGGGATCGTCAATCGTGAAAATCGCTCCGGGGCCCCATAACGGGCCAGAATCGTGAGTAATAGTCCACGAAACGGACCAGAATTAGCCAAAATTATGAGTGTTGATGACCGATACATAAGCACACCTTGGGGTTCGACAAGCATGGAAATCGCTTTGGGACAACAAAATGGTGAGTAATAGTCCACAAAACGGGTCAGACATGACAAAAACCGTGAGTATAGATAACCGACACGTAAACGCACCCCGGGGTTCAACAATAGTCCTTGAAATGGTCCAGAATCGACCAAAACAGCGGTTGTTGATGACCGACATGTAGGCGCACCTTGGGGTTCAACTACCATGGAAATCGTTTTGGGACCCCAAAACCATGAGTAATAGTGCACAAAACAGGTTAGAATCGACAAAAACCGTGAGTGTTGATAACCGACACGTCAGCGCACCTTGGGGTTCAACAACTATGCAAATCGCTTCGGGACCCCAAAATGGTTAGTAATAGTCCACGAAACGGGTCAGAATTGGCCAAAACTATGAGTGTTGACGACGGACATGCAAACGCACCCTGGGATCGTCAATTGTGAAAATCGCTCCGGGACCCCGAAAAGTAATAGTCCTGTGACCCAAAAAAAGTCAGTAATAGTCCACGAAACGGTCATAATTCGCCAAAACTGTGAGTATTGACGCCAGACATGCAAACACAATCTAGGATCGTCAATCGTGAAAAATCGCTTCGGGACCCCAAAATGGGCCAGAATCGTGAGTAATAGTCCACGAAACGGACCAGAATTAGCCAAAATGGTGAGTGTTGATGACCGACACATAAGCACACCTTGGGGTTCGACAACCATGGAAATCGCTTTGGGACCCCAAAATGGTGAGTAATAGTCCACGAAACGGGCGAGAATCGGCCAAAACTACGAGTGTTGATGACCGACACGTAAGCGCACCTTGGGGTTCAACAACTATGCAAATTGCTTTGGGCCCCCAAA
>NW_021286329.1:0-1038 GCF_002162155.2 Triticum dicoccoides
TCGCGCCTTAGCAATCGCTAAACCAACTCCGAGAGGTTATTGACCACGCCGGAGCACGATCAACCTGACCACGAGGGTCTGTTTCCTGCGAGCAAACGAAGAACAAGCAAGAAACTGAGATTGCAATCTGGATATTGCGAATATAAGATGAAAGCTTTATTGATCAAGGTGGAGTTCTGTGACGCCTTTGTCTGGTCGTTGAACACAAACGAAGTACGCGAAGTTGCAGCTATGGCGAACTTTTAATCTAAACAAAACCCAAGGTCTAAACGATGCCCTAAGGGCTGTATATATGGAGGAAGAGGGGGTGGATTTCGTGGCCCTTGGTGGAGGGGTCCGAAATCAACCCTATCTCTGGTTTCCCCACACATACGGACTCTAAAAATAGCCTATACTTATGTATTTCGAAATTACATGGGCCTGGCCCAATAATAAGGTGACGCAGCACCTAAAATAGCCTCGGGACGAAATTTCTGAAGTGGCATCTTGTATATTTCGTCCAAGGCTTCATGCACACATTATGGTGGCTTCAAAGTCCTGAAATCATCACTTGTAACTCCGTTCTTGTTCCCCTTGCGCGTGCCATCATCTCCATGCTTGTTCTTGCTCCAATGTTCATCCTTCTCCAAGCTAGGCCCTTCATTTGTAAGCAAAACAAATGTATCCAATTTAGGCAGCATCATATTCTCATGAACATTAGAATCATTACCAAGAAACGAAAGTACCTGATAATTTAGTTGGCGTGCACGAGCTCTAGTAATTGGTCCAGTATGTATAGCAGCAGGGGCTGTGGGTGTAACAATTGTATTGATGTCCTCATCATCCTCCCCTTCTTGAAATGAAGTCGTCCTCGACGGAAGTTCATCTTCCTCACCCACATAATGCTTCAAATCTGCAATGTTAAAAGTGGGACTAACCCCAAAATCTGCAGGCAACTCAAGTTTATATGCATTATCATTTATTTTCTCTAACACCTTAAAGGGACCATCAGCACGTGGCATTAGCTTTGATTTGCGCAAATCAGGAAATCTATCCTTA
>NW_021286330.1:0-958 GCF_002162155.2 Triticum dicoccoides
CCCCGGTGTTCGTCAATCGTGGAAATCACTACGGACCCCCAAAATAGTGAGTAATAGTCCGAGAAACGGGCCAGAATCGGCCAAAGCTGCGAGTGTTGATGACCGACATGTAAGCGCACCCCGGGGTTCAAAAACAATGGAGATTTTTCGGGACCCCAAAACGGTGAGTAATAGTCCACGAAACGGGTCAGAATTTTCCAAAATTATGTGTGTTAACAACGGACACGTAAACGCACCCCAGGGATCGTCAATTGTGGAAATCGTTCTGGGCCCCAAAACGGTGAGTAATAGTGCATGAAACGGACCAGAATCAGCCAAAATTGTGAGTATTGATGACCTACACGTAAACGCACCCCAGTGTTCGTGAATCATGAAAATCAGTTCTGGACCCCAAAACTGAGTAATAGTCCAAGAAACGAGCCATAATCGGCCAAAACTGTGATTATTTATGACCGACACGTAAGCGCACCTTGGGGTTAAACAACCATGGAAACCGCTTTGGGACCCCCAAACCGTGAGTAGTAGTCCATGAAAGAGCCCAGAATCGGACAAATCTAGGAATGTTGATAAACGATACATAAACGCACCCCGAGGTTCGTTAATCATGGAAATCGCTCAGGGACCCCAAATCAGTGAGTAATAGTCCATGAAACGGGCCAGAATCGGCCCAAACTGCGAGTGTTGATGACCGACACATAAATGCACCTCGGTGTTTGTCAATCATGGAAATCACTCCGGGACCCCAAAACGCAGTAATAGTCCAAGAAACGGGCCAGAATCAGCCAAAATTGTGATTGTTGATGGCCGACACGTAAGCGCACCTTGGGGTTAAACAACCATGGAAATCGCTTTGGGCCCCAAAACAGCGAGTAATAGTCCATGAAACGGGTCAGAATCGACAAAAGCCGCGAGTGTTGATGACCGACACGTAAACGCACCCCGGGGTTCGTCAATTGTG
>NW_021286331.1:0-677 GCF_002162155.2 Triticum dicoccoides
AATTTCGTGGCCCTTGGTGGAGGGGTCCGAAATCAACCCTATCTCTTGTTTCCCCACACATACGGACTCTAAAAATAGCCTATACTTATGCATTTCGAAATTACATGGGCCTGGCCCAATAATAAGGTGACGCAGCACCTAAAATAGCCTCGGGACGAAATTTATGAAGTGGCATCTTGTATATTTCGTCCAAGGCTTCATGCACCCATTATGGTGGCTTCAAAGTCCTGAAATCATCACTTGTAACTCCGTTCTTGTTCCCCTTGCGCATGCCATCATCTCCATGCTTGTTCTTGCTCCAATGTTCATCCTTCTCCAAGCTAGGCCCTTCATTTGTAAGCAAAACAAATGTATCCAATTTAGGCAACATCATATTCTCATGAACATTAGAATCATTACCAAGAAACGAAAGTACCTGGTAATTCAGTTGGCGTGCACGAGCTCTAGTAATTGGTCCAGTATGTATAGCAGCAGGGGCTGTGGGTGTAACAATTGTATTGATGTCCTCATCACGCATGACTTGGGCCGAGGCCCATGTACCCCTTCGCCCCTCACTTACCCCTTCGTGGCTTAGCACTATAAATAGACCTCCTCCTCCCGACTTTGAGGGTTAGCGTTGAATTAGCTCAAGTTAGAGATAGAGTGATGAGGACATCAATACAATTGTTACACCCACA
>NW_021286332.1:0-1322 GCF_002162155.2 Triticum dicoccoides
AGTGTGAGTACAGTTTTCAGGAACTGAAAAGACGCCTGACTTCTGCTCCCATACTTGTGCCACCGGATTTCACAAAAGACTTTATTATCTACTGCGACGCCTCACGACAGGGACTAGGTTGCATCCTTATGCAGGATCGTCATGTGATTGCCTATGCATCCCGACAGTTGCATCCACATGAGGAGAATTATCCTACACATGATCTAGAGCTTGCAGCCGTAGTCTATGCACTCAAGACCTGGCGACATTATCTCCTTGGTAAACGTTGCGAGATCTACACCGATCACCAGAGTCTCAAGTATATCTTCACCCAACCAGATTTGAACCTTAGGCAAAGACGTTGGCTGGAGTTAATCACAGATTATGATCTAGGGATTACCTACACCCCAGGCAAGGCCAATGTCATGGCTGATGCTCTAAGCCGTAAATCCTATTGCAACAATCTGATGTTGCAGCAAGGCCAACCACTTCTCCATGAGGAATTCTGTAAGCTTAACCTTCACATTGCTCCTCGCGGATTCCTTTCTACCTTGGTGGCGAAACCTACCCTTGTGGATCTTATCATCGAAGCCCAGAAACATGATACGGGGATTACCCGGATCAAGAGAAACGTTAAGAAGGGAGTTGGTGGATGTTTCTCTATGGATGATCGTGGTGTTGTTTTCTTTGAGAATCGCTTGGTGGTTCCCAAGAAGCAACATCTTCGTCAGTTGATTCTTAAGGAGGCGCATGAATCTCCTCTCACGATTCATCCCGGTAGCACTAAGATGTATCAGGACCTACGCCAGAGGTTCTGGTGGACTAGGATGAAGAGAGAAATCGCTGAGTTCATTGCTGAATGTGACGTATGTCGTCACGTTAAGGCAGAGCATCAAAGACCTGCTGGCACCCTTCAGCCTTTAGCTATTCCTGAATGGAAATGGGATAAAGTTGGTATGGACTTCATCACCGGCTTTCCCAGGACCAAGAGAGGGAATAACGCTATCTTCGTAGTCATTGATCGTCTTTCCAAAGTGGCTCACTTCCTCCCTGTTCGAGAAAATATCACTGCTAGTCAGCTTGCTGACTTATATATTTCTCGAATAGTGTCACTTCATGGTGTTCCACTAGAGATCAATTCAGACCGTGGCAGTCTTTTCACTTCTCATTTCTGGGAGAGTTTCCAAACTGCCATGGGAACCCATCTTTCCTTCAGTACCGCTTTCCACCCTCAGTCGAGTGGTCAGGTGGAACGGGTCAATCAAATTCTCGAAGACATGCTCAGAGCTTGCGTTATCTCATTCGGTATGGATTGGGAAAAATGTCTTCCTTTCGCCGAGTTT
>NW_021286333.1:0-1044 GCF_002162155.2 Triticum dicoccoides
TGGACGAAATATACAAGATGCCACTTCATAAATTTCGTCCCGAGGCTATTATAGGTGCTGCGTCACCTTTTTATTGGGCCAGGCCCATGTAATTTCGAAATACATAGGTATAGGCTATTTTTAGAGTCCGTATGTGTGGGGAAACAAGAGATAGGGTTGATTTCGGACCCCTCCACCAAGGGCCACGAAATTCCCCCTCTCTTCCTCCATATATACAGCCCTTAGGGCACCGTTTAGACTTTGGGTTTTGTTTAGATTAAAAGTTCGCCATAGCTGCAACTTCGCGTACTTCGTTTGTGTTCAACGACCAGACAAAGGCGTCACAGAACCCCACCTTGATCAATAAAGCTTTCATCTTATATTCGCAATATCCAGATTGCAATCTTAGTTTCTTGCTTGTTCTTCATTTGCTCGCAAGAAACAGACCCTCGTGGTCAGGTTGATCGTGCTCCGGCGTGGTCAATAACCTCTCGGAGTTGGTTTAGCGATTGCTAAGGCGCGACGTCCTCGCACGTTCGTAGTCGGATCGTCAAAGTCGACTTCCACCAAAGCGATATCCATCATCTCATCGAAAGACGGGACACCTTTGCCTCTATCAATGGCATGCGCAAGGGGAACAAGAACGGAGTTACAAGTGATGATTTCAGGACTTTGAAGCCACCATAATGGGTGCATGAAGCCTTGGACGAAATATACAAGATGCCACTTCATAAATTTTGTCCCGAGGCTATTTTAGGTGCTGCGTCACCTTATTATTGGGCCAGGCCCATGTAATTTCGAAATACATAAGTATAGGCTATTTTTAGAGTCCGTATGTGTGGGGAAACAAGAGATAGGGTTGATTTCGGACCCCTCCACCAAGGGCCACGAAATTCCCCCCTCTTCCTCCATATATACAGCCCTTAGGGCATCGTTTAGACTTTGGGTTTTGTTTAGATTAAAAGTTCGCCATAGCTGCAACTTCGCGTACTTCGTTTGTGTTCAACGACCAGACAAAGGCGTCACAGAACCCCACCTTGATCAATAAAGCTTTCACCTTATATT
>NW_021286334.1:0-1440 GCF_002162155.2 Triticum dicoccoides
ACGTTGTGACATTTGGTAGTACCCAAAGTGTTCCTCCGGTAAACGGGAGTTGCATAATCTCATAGTCATAGGAACATGTATAAGTCATGAAGAAAGCAATAGCAACATACTAAACGATCGGGTGCTAAGCTAATGGAATGGGTCATGTCAATCAGATCATTCTGCTAATGATGTGACCTCGTTAATCAAATAACAACTCATTGTTCATGGTTAGGAAACATAACCATCTTTGATTAACGAGCTAGTTAAGTAGAGGCATACTAGTGACACTTTGTTTGTCTATGTATTCACACATGTATTATGTTTCCGGTAAATACACTTCTAGCATGAATAATAAACATTTATCATGATTATAAGGAAATAAATAATAACTTTATTATTGCCTCTAGGGCATATTTCCTTCAAAAAGAGGAGGAGGGGGCCGGCCACCTCTCCTAGTCCTAATAGGACTAGGGGAAGGGGGGGGCGCAGCCCATCTAGGGCAGCCCCTTCTCTTTTCCACTAAGGCCCACTATGGCCCAAATAGCTCCCGGGGGGTTCCGGTAACCCTCCCGGTATTCCGGTAAAATCCCGATTTCACCCGGAACACTTCCGATATCCAAATATAGGCTTCCAATATATCAATCTTTACGTCTCGACCATTTCGAGACTCCTCGTCATGTCCGTGATCACATCCGGGACTCCGAACAACCTTCGGTACAACAAAATGCATAAATTCATAATATAACTGTCATCGTAACCTTAAGCGTGCGGACCCTACGGGTTCGAGAACAATGCAGACATGACCGAGACACGTCTCTGGTCAATAACCAATAGCGGGACCTGGATGCCCATATTGGCTCCTACATATTCTACGAAGATCTTTATCGGTCAGACCGCATAACAACATACGTTGTTCCCTTTGTCATTGGTATGTTACTTGCCCGAGATTCGATCGTCGGTATCCAATACCTAGTTCAATCTCGTTACCGGCAAGTCTCTTTACTCATTCCGTAATACATCATCTCACAACTAACATATTAGTTGTAATGCTTGCAAGGCTTATGTGATGTGTATTACCGAGGGGGCCCAGAGATACCTCTCCGACAATCGGAGTGACAAATCCTAATCTCGAAATACGCCAACCCAACATCGACCATTGGAGACACCTGTAGTACTCCTTTATAATCACCCAGTTACGTTGTGACGTTTGGTAGTACCCAAAGTGTTCCTCCGGTAAACGGGAGTTGCATAATCTCATAGTCATAGGAACATGTATAAGTCATGAAGAAAGCAATAGCAACATACTAAACGATCGGGTGCTAAGCTAATGGAATGGGTCATGTCAATCAGATCATTCTGCTAATGATGTGACCTCGTTAATCAAATAACAACTCATTGTTCATGGTTAGGAAACATAACCATCTTTGATTAACGAGCTAGTTAAGTAGAGGCATACTA
>NW_021286335.1:0-774 GCF_002162155.2 Triticum dicoccoides
GGAGGAGGAGGAGGAGGAGAAGAAGAAGAAGGAGGAGGAGGAGGAGGAGGAGGAGGAGGAGAAGAAGAAGAAGAAGAAGAAGAAGAAGAAGAAGAAGAAGAAGAAGAAGAAGAAGAAGAAGAAGAAGAAGAAGAAGAAGAAGAAGAAGAAGAAGAAGAAGAAGAAGAACTATATCTTCCCATCGTTGCTACTCTCCAACGCGGCGGGCGGGGTGCGGTTTGCCGATAGTCGGTTTGCTCAACCGCGGTCCCACATGAAAGTGAAAATGCTAGGCAACATGCCTTCCCTAGCTATGTGGCCTGTCGGACGAGCCATGGAGTACTCCCGGTTCCCTGGCATGTGGGGGTGCGACGGGAACGCAGTAGGCCTTTTTCTTTTTCTAGCAATGTGCACGTGCGGTGCGATGGATCCAAAGTAGAATAGTACTTATTCACAAACTTGAAAGAAAACACTCTTTTATAGGAGTAGAGAAACATGTATAAATTGTACCATTTGGTTCTGCTCCTTGGCACGATCAATAGATAGAAATAACGACTGGAAATGCTAGGGTGGGGATTTTTTCCGCCAGATAAGTAGGGTAGTAGCTAGGTTGGCGCAGCGACGGTTTGGTCACATGCGGTTCGACATGTTGTAGTGTTTCTAGCAAGATGCCCGTGCATTGCACGAAGTTGATGGAAAAGGTAGGCACAACTTATAAATTGACGGATGGAAGAAGAAGCAGAAGCAGAAGAAGAAGAAGAAGAAGAAGAAGAAGAAGAAGAAGAAGAAGAAGAA
>NW_021286336.1:0-1567 GCF_002162155.2 Triticum dicoccoides
CATACCGTTGGTCCTTGGACAGCAAGCTTGATTTCGAGTTTGTGTCCTACCCATGGTTCCAATAACCTTTCACTTCATCATTACTTGACTTGATGTCGTTACCGATCGATTACATCTTCATGAACTCTCGCGACAAAGGTGTCGTGATCATCAACATTCTGAGCTCATCCAGGATATCAATTGAATTCATGATGAGAAATACCATCCTTGCCCTCGATGAATTGTATTATCGTCGACCACTTTATTGCCCTCCCACCAACACAAGCTTGTTCATGTTTGGTGTTATACCTTGAGTTCCTTGCTATCCAGCAATTGTTCTTCTTTACCTTGGAGTATTACCATCCTTTATGTCAAGAATGTTCTGAGATTTGTTCCACCTCTTGAGAATTCTTGACATAGAAATACTTCTCACCATCACCATTCTTTCTTGGTCCCCGTGTTAATTCCAACAAGTGAACGGTGTTGTTTGGATTCTTTCCTTCTAACAACCCTATTTTTTTGAAGTTAATGGTCGAAAGTTCATTCTTAGGCTATTGACTATTGAATCACCATTCTGACATTGGTCGTGCAACCCAACCCATATTTCGGGTGCACCTTTCAACCAATGTTTAATTGTGTATGTTTTCCTCGAGCATACATCATTATACCATTTGATCTGACAAATGTCATCTTCTTGTTCACATTATTGTCGAAATCCATCTTTTGAAAATCTCAATGAATTGTCGCTGAGTCAATCAGCCACCTCCTCACCTCTCCTTGGTTTAATGATGAACTATTGTTTCAGGAACCCGCTCCCATAGTTCATTTCCCGAGAATCTTGCAATGCCATTTCAACGATTTGTGTTGCGCCTTTTCTTCTCGGACATCCTGAGTCTGAGGCATCATGACACCAATTGGATCTGAATCTCGGTCAGATATGATGGTTGGGACAACTTTCCAGGAGTTATGTTGTTTGTCCTTTGATGACCCGGTAACATGATGTCATGCCTAGCACCCCCCCTGGCTGGAGGACCTATCATTATGATTTCTTTTGCGAGGATAACCATTCCTCCTGGAGGAAGTGGTAAGACCTATTTCATAAGTTGTTCCTGATGGATCCAATGAGTATCTGAAGTCCGAACTTTGCTTGAAGACCATGTCAATGCTATCTCGAAGCATGTTTCTGGTAAACCGATTTTCAACAAGAACATTTGAAACCCAATACTAAATGTTTCTCGCTCGATTATCCAAACACCGTTGTTTGCGTAATGTCATGAAATTTCTCTCCCCTACCTAAAGAGTTTTCTACATTATATCCTGTCATGGATATCATGCTCTGCTTATCCTTGGGAAGGATATACCCCTGAAATATGTGTTTAAACACATTTTCCTTCCCATTGTTCTGTTTAACCTGATGATCACATTTTCCTTTCCATTGGTTTGTTTGACCTTTCTTGTGATCTATATAACCTAAGCAGTAATAATTTACTTCTTATGTAAACACCTCGGTGTACAACTCTGCCAGTGAGACCCTATTACTTTTGTTGATGACATTTCGGTAACCACCGATGGACGGGAACTTTGCCTA
>NW_021286337.1:0-918 GCF_002162155.2 Triticum dicoccoides
AAAATGCGAGTGTTGACGACCGACACATAAACGAACCCCAGTGTTCATTAATCGTGGAAATCACTCCGGGACCCCAAAACAGCGAGTAATAGTCCATGAAATGGGCAAGAATCGGCCAAAATTGCCAGTGTTGATGACCGACACGTAAACGCACCCCAGGGTTCATTAATCGTGGAAATCACTCTGGAACCCCAAAACAGTGAGTAATAGTACATGAAACGGGCCAGAATCAGCCAAAACTGTCAGTGTTGATGACCGACACATAAGTGCACCTTCGGGTTCTGTAACTATGGAAATCGCTTCGGGACCCCAAAATGGTGAGTAATACTCCAAGAAATGGGCCAGAATTCGCCAAAACTGCGAGTGTTGATGACCGACATGTAAGTGCACCTTGGGGTTCAATAACTGTGGAAATTGCTTCGGGACCCCAAAACGGTGAGTAATAGTCCATCAAACGGGCCAGAATCGGCCAAAACTGCGAGGGTTGAGGACCGACACGTAAACGCACCCCAGGGTTCATTAATCGTGGAAATCACTCCGGAACCCCAAAACAGTGAGTAATAGTACATGAAACGGGCCAGAATCGGCCAAAACTGCCAGTGTTGATGACCGACACATAAGTGCACCTTCGGGTTCAATAACTATGGAAATCGCTTCGGGACCCCAAAATGGTGAGTAATAATCCATGAAATGGGCCAGAATTCACCAAAATGCGAGTGTTGATGACCGACACATAAACGAACCCCAGTGTTCATTAATCGTGGAAATCACTCTGGGACCCCAAAACAGCGAGTAATAGTCCATGAAATGGGCAAGCAACGGCCAAAATTGCCAGTGTTGATGACCGACACGTAAACGCACCCCAGGGTTCATTAATCGTGGAAATCACTCTGGAACCCCAAAACAGTGAGTAATAGT
>NW_021286338.1:0-1196 GCF_002162155.2 Triticum dicoccoides
CGAACGTGCGAGGACGTCGCGCCTTAGCAATCGCTAAACCAACTCCGAGAGGTTATTGACCACGCCGGAGCACGATCAACCTGACCACGAGGGTCTGTTTCCTGCGAGCAAACGAAGAACAAGCAAGAAACTAAGATTGCAATCTGGATATTGCGAATATAAGATGAAAGCTTTATTGATCAAGGTGGGGTTCTGTGACGCCTTTGTCTGGTCGTTAAACACAAACGAAGTACGCGAAGTTGCAGCTATGGCGAACTTTTAATCTAAACAAAACCCAAAGTCTAAACGATGCCCTAAGGGCTGTATATATGGAGGAAGAGGGGGGGGGGGAATTTCGTGGCCCTTGGTGGAGGGGTCCGAAATCAACCCTATCTCTTGTTTCCCCACACATACGGGCTCTAAAAATAGCCTATACTTATGTATTTCGAAATTACATGGGCCCGGCCCAATAATAAGGTGACGCAGCACCTAAAATAGCCTCGGGACGAAATTTATGAAGTGGCATCTTGTATATTTCGTCCAAGGCTTCATGCACCCATTATGGTGGCTTCAAAGTCCTGAAATCAACACTTGTAACTCCGTTCTTGTTTCCCTTGCGCATGCCATCATCTCCATGCTTGTTCTTGCTCCAATGTTCATCCTTCTCCAAGCTAGGCCCTTCATTTGTAAGCAAAACAAATGTATCCAATTTAGGCAGCATCATATTCTCATGAACATTAGAATCATTACCAAGAAACGAAACTACCTGGTAATTTAGTTGGCGTGCACGAGCTCTAGTAATTGGTCCAGTATGTATAGCAGCAGGGGTTGTGGGTGTAACAATTGTATTGATGTCCTCATCATCCTCCCCTTCTTGAAATGAAGTCGTCCTCGACGGAAGTTCATCTTCCTCACCCAAATAAGGCTTCAAATCTGCAATGTTAAAAGTGGGACTAACCCCAAAATCTGCAGGCAGCTCAAGTTTATATGCATTATCATTTATTTTCTCTAACACCTTAAAGGGACCATCAGCACGTGGCATTAACTTTGATTTGCGCAAATCAGGAAATCTATCCTTACGCAAATGTAACCAAACAAGATCTCCAGGTGCAAACACAACATGTTTTCTACCCTTATCTCCAGCAAGTTTATATTTAGCATTCATGCGCTCAATGTTTTCCTTAGTTAACTCATGCATTTTTAAAATCAATTCAGCA
>NW_021286339.1:0-812 GCF_002162155.2 Triticum dicoccoides
CCGTGCGTGCACGACCGTAGCGGCCGTCGTGCCCGCCTGCCTTCGCATCGCCCGCCACTGCTGCGGCAGCTGCTACCTCTGCCGCACCCCCCCGCTGCCCAGCATCGCCGGCGCCCCCCCATTCCGGCCACCCTCGCCGCGGTTCCGGTCGTCGCCCGGCGCCGGCGCCCGTCTGTGCCACTAGACCCTCTCCTGGGTCGGACGCCCGCAAGCCCACTCGCCCGCTAAGACCCCTTCGGGCCACTGACCAGAGGGGCCCCAGCCCCAGAACGATTAAAAAAAAATTAATATATATATATAATAAATAAATTAATAATAAAATTAATTAATTAATTAATTAATTTAATTAACTAATTAATTAACTTATCTAATCTTGTTTAGTTTAACTAATTAAGATTAATTAACCTAATAAATAGTTACCCTAATTGTTAATTAGCTAAACAATCCCTAACAGGTGGGACCCACCTGTCAGGTTGACCAAGTCAACTGCTGACGTCATGCTGACATCATGATGACGTCAGCAGACACTATTCTGGATAATGTTGATTAAATTAATTAAATAAATCCTAAAAATGATTTAAAGCTTTTAAAATTAATATAAGGTAAACCGTAGCTCGGATCGAAAAACTTTGTACATGAAAGTTGCTCAGAACGACGAGACGAATCCGGATACGCGGTCCGTTCGTCCGCCACACCCCCCTAACCTATCGAACCCGCAACTTTCCCCCTCCGGCTCCTCTGCCCGAAAACGCGAAACACCGGGAATACTTTCCCGGATGTTTTCCCCCCTTCACCGGTATCACCTACTACCG
>NW_021286340.1:0-1659 GCF_002162155.2 Triticum dicoccoides
GCGCACCTTGGGGTTCAACTACTATGAAAATCGCTTCGGGACCCCAAAACGGTGAGTAATAGTCCATGAAACGGGACAGAATTGGCCAATACTGTGAGTGTCGATGATGGACATGTAAATGCACCCCGAGGATCGTCAATCATGGAAATGGCTTTGGGACCCCAAAAAGCTGAGTAATAGTGCACGAAATGGACCAGAATCGGCCAAAATTGTGAGTGTTGATTACCGACACGTAAACGCACCCCGGGGTTCGTTAAGCGTGGAAATCACTTCGGGACTCGAAAATGGTGAGTAATAGTCCAAGAGACGGACCAGAGTTGGCCAAATTTGTGAGTGTTGATGACCAACATGTAAACGCACCCCGGGGTTCGACAACCATGGAAATCGCTTCGAGACCCCAAAATTGCGTAATACTCCGAGAAACGGGTCAGAATCGAGAAAAACAGTGAGTGTTGATGACCGACACGCAAGCGCACCTTGGGGTTCGACAACCATGGAAATCGCCTTGGGACCCCAAACCGGTGAGTAATAGTCCACGAAACGGGCAAAAATCAGCCAAAACGGCGAGTGTTGGCACCCTGGGGTTTGACAAGCATGGAAATCGCTTCGAGACCCCAATATTGAGTAATAGTCCACGAAACGGGTCAGAATCGACAAAAACAGCGAGTGTTGATGACCGACACGTAAACGCACCCCGTGGTTCGTCAATCGTGGAAATCACTCCAGGACCACAAAACAGTGAGTAATAGTCCATGAAACGGGCCAGTATCAGCCAAAACTACGAGTGTTGAAGACCGACACGTAAACGCACCCCGGGGTTCGTTAGTCGTGGAAATCACTTCCGGACCCGAAAACGGTGAGTAATAGTCCAGGAAACGGACCAGAATTGGCAAAAATTGTGAGTGTTGACGACTGACAAGTAAACGCACCCCAGGGTTCGACAACCATGGAAATCGCTTTGGGACCCCAAAACTGAGTAATAGTCCATGAAACGGGTCAGCATGGACAAAAACCGCGAGTGTGGATGACCGACACGTAAGCGCACCTTGGGGTTCGACAATCATGGAAATCGGCTAGGGACCCCAGAACGGTGAGTACTAGTCCACGAAACATGTCGGAATCGACAAAAACCGTGAGTGTTGATGATCGACACGTAACGCATCCCAGGGTTCGTTAATTGTGGAAATCACCCCGGGACCCCAAAACAGTGAGTAATACTCCACAAAACAGGCCAGAATCAGCCAAAACTGCGAGTGTTCATGATCGACACGTAAGCGCACCTTGGGGTTCAACTACTATGAAAATCGCTTCGGGACCCCAAAACGGTGAGTAATAGTCCATGAAACGGGACAGAATTGGCCAATACTGTGAGTGTCGATGATGGACATGTAAATGCACCCCGAGGATCGTCAATCATGGAAATGGCTTTGGGACCCCAAAAAGCTGAGTAATAGTGCACGAAATGGACCAGAATCGGCCAAAATTGTGAGTGTTGATTACCGACACGTAAACGCACCCCGGGGTTCGTTAAGCGTGGAAATCACTTCGGGACTCGAAAATGGTGAGTAATAGTCCAAGAGACGGACCAGAGTTGGCCAAATTTGTGAGTGTTGATGACCAACATGTAAACGCACCCCGGGGTTCGACAACCATGGAAAT
>NW_021286341.1:0-1804 GCF_002162155.2 Triticum dicoccoides
CATAATTTCTTTGTATAAGTCAATAGGTATTGCACTAGCACTAGCACCCATATCACATAAGCCATGATAACAATGATCTCCTATTTTAACAGAAATAACAGGCACACCTACCACAGGTCTATGTTTATCTTTATCACAAGGTTTAGCAATTCTAGCAGTTTCACCTTCAAACTGAATAACATGCCCATCAATATTATCAGACAAGAGATCTTTAACAATAGCAATATTAGGTTCTACTTTAACTTGCTCAGGAGGTGTATAAGTTCTAATATTGCTTTTATGAACAACAGTTGAAGCTTTAGCATGATCCTTTATTCTAACAGGGAAAGGTGGTTTCTCAACATAAGAAGTAGGAACAATAGGATCATTATAAGTGACAGTCTTTTCTTCAACTTTAATAGGTGCAGCTACTTTTATTTCTATGGGAGGATGATATTTAAACCACTTCTCCTTAGGGAGATCAACATAAGTAGCAAAAGATTCACAGAAAGAAGCTACTATCTCAGAGTCAAGTCCATATTTAGTGCTAAACTTACGGAAAATATCGGTATCCATAAAAGATTTAACACAATCAAACTTAGGTGTCATACCTGACTCCTTACCTTCGTCGAGGTCCCAATCTTCAGAGTTGCGTTTAATTCTATCCAATAAATTCCTTCTGACTTCAATAGTCTTCATCATAAAAGAGATAGCACAGGAAGTATCGAGCATGGTGCGATTGTTTTCAGAAAGGCGAGCATAAAAACTTTGCATAATTATTTCCCTCGAGAGCTCATGATTGGGGCATGAATATAACATTGATTTAAGCCTCCCCCAAGCTTGAGCGATGCTTTCTCCTTCGCGAGGCCAGAAATTATATATATAATTGCGATCACGATGAACAAGGTGCATAGGGTAATATTTTTGATGAAATTCCAATTTCAATCTTTTATAGTCCCATGATCTCATATCATCACATAGCCTATACCATATCAATGCGTCTCTCTTTAAAGATAAAGGGAAGACCTTCTTCTTAGCAACATCATTGGTTATACCTGCAAACTTAAATAATCCACAAACTTCATCCACATATATTAAGTGCTCATGAGGATGCTTTGTTCCATCTCCTGTAAAAGGGTTAGCTAGCAGTTTTTCCATCATACCCGAAGGAAATTCAAAAGGAGTTTCATTTTCAATAGGTTCAGTAGGTTGAGGAGCAACTCTTTGCTCCACTGGACAGGGTGAAGATACCCCGAACAAGCCCCTCAGAGAATTACTTTCCATAGTAGCATGTGACAGTAAATTTCAGCACACTATATACATTTTTCCTTACCAAATTCCACCTAACAAAGGCGCTACACTCCCCGGCAACAGCGCTAGAAAAGAGTCTTGATGACCCACAAGTATAGGGGATCTATCATAGTCCTTTCGATAAGTAAGAGTGTCGAACCCAACGAGGAGCGGGAGGACATGATAAGCGGTTTTCAGCAAGGTATTCTCTGCAAGTACTGAAATAAGAGGTAACAGAAAGTTTTGTGATAAGATAAATTGTAACGAGCAACAAGTAACAAAAGTAAATAAAGTGCAACAAGGTGGCCCAATCCTTTTTGTAGCAAAGGACAAGCCGGAACAAACTCTTATAATAGGAAAAGCACTCCCGAGGACACATGTGAATATCGTCAAGCTAGTTTTCATCACGTTCATATGATTTGCGTTCGATACTTTGATAATTTGATATGTGGGTGGACCGGTGCTTGGGTGCTGTTCTTACTTGAACAAGCATCCCACTTATGATGAACCTCTATTGCAAGCATCCGCAATTACA
>NW_021286342.1:0-1296 GCF_002162155.2 Triticum dicoccoides
AAGTCTCCGCTGCAAAAACATAAATAAAGCAACATGAGTACAAAGGTACTCAGCAAGACTTACATCAGATCCTATCATACATGCATTGGTATCAAGAGGGTAATGTGGGGTTTAGTTGCAGCAAGCCAGCTTTGACTCTGTGGCTATCCTGTTCTACGACTACCAGAAACTCTTGAGGTGAGACAACGTACACGAGTCCACTAATCACCACACAATACACTACTATGGATTCATCCCCGTCTCCCTACGAGAAGGCCATCCATAGCACTCACACTTGTCTTGAGCCTTTTAGAGTATCCACTTCAAGTTGTCTATGTACCATGTAAGCATCCAAGAAGTCCATATCCGCGGACCCGGCTATTCGAATAGATCATGTTAACCCTGCAGGGGTGTACTTCTTCACACACGCTCTCGCCACTTACCGCCATGTACACGTCATGTATCTCGGCAACCTTCAAGCGGAAGCCTGGCGAGGGTGTCGGCCACGACCTGACTAACCACACAAGACTCTAGTCCAGGTTTATCGCCTATTCGGGTTCCATCCGCAAGGAGATCCGGCCGGGGTGTCGCTCACGGCCCCAAATGATGTGAGCAGGGTTCCCAAGCCCACCATCCGGGTGCCACTTGGTACACCGTGCCACCTGTGCCTAGTCTGTCCCAAGCCCACCCTGCCGGGTGCCACTTGGTAGAAAAATAGCACTACCTACAAACACCAGAAACTAGTTGCGACTCCTGGACAGAGACCAAGTTGGTTAATAAGTCGAGAGAGTCAATTAAGGATCCCAATGTGTGGTAGTATCGAGTCATTGGACAACATACATAGAACTCAGTGCTTAAGGACGGTTCCAGTAAGACAACCCACCATGTACTCCTACATGGCCTCTCACCGCTACCTTTACCAAATCGTGTTCACACACTTAACTCTCAGCACCAGAACATATCGTAACACTCCAATTCATTCCCAATGAATCAGACCTGACACAACTCTAAGCAATAGCAGGCATAGCATGGTAGGAACACAACATGGCTCAATCAACTCCTACACATGCTAGTGGGTTTCAACTATTTACTGTGGCAATGACAGGTCATGCAGAGGAATGGGTTCAACTACCGCAGCACAAAGTAACAGATGAATCGTTGTTGTCCTAATGCAATAACTGAGAGCAGGAGCGAGAGAGTAGGGTTTTATCGAAATGAACAAGGTGGTTTGCTTGCCTGGTAAAACAACAAGGGAGGCACTGCTTCATAGACAGGTACTCTGGAACAGCTCCGGAGCAGGACCTATCGAGAAGGAAC
>NW_021286343.1:0-1347 GCF_002162155.2 Triticum dicoccoides
AAATCAATCATGTATTTGTGTTAGTTATAACTTTCCAGCTGGGATTTAGCTTAGTTTGAACTAATTTTCTAGTTAAGGGGGACAATGCGGTATGCCCGCTTGCACCCCTAACTGGGAGCGATAATACTACATTCACGGAGATTGTTTCAACGGACTCCACGAACTGAAGAAGGTGGCCTAATTTAATTGCCCCCCTATTCTAAGTGGTGGGGCCCGTTCTATTTAACTAAATCACAACCACTAATCTATAATTAGCCGCCCGTGTATGTAGCATTACTCAACTGGGAGGCATGCAGCGAGGATTTGAGGCGGGGCGTGCCGCGTGTGGCATAGGCAGAAAGAGAGGTTGCCACACACACAGGACTCGCACAAGATGTCATGCATGTAATCCCGTTGACCTCCAGTAGTTTAGCAAGCCTTTTTATCTTTGCAAATAATGCTGTCATTTAACATGTGTCTGTGCACGTCTTGGTATAGGTTCAGGGTAGTTAGTTTTTTTTCTGAACCCCGGTCTGTGCATCTAAGGATGCACACACCCATTTTATTAACTTATTCAAGGAGGTCCGACAAAAATAAATACATGGATCAATCCAAAGTCATCTATTGACGACCTCTGTCGGCTATACCGACGAGCTTGATGAAATGCCTGACATCATGCCAAAGCACCATCTAATCCGGTGGCCTCCCCAAACCGCACGCCGGCGAGTCAAGGTTCAGGGTAGTAGTTCAAGCCGTTGTGTGTGCTTTATGGGATGGCACGAAGTTAACGCATGCAGTGAAAACTTAGCCAGGATCAGGGGGACGTGGGCTGGCACGTCCAGCACCCATTCCTAGCTGGTTTTAGTTCCTTCAATTGTAACTAAGAGTAAAATGTATTGGTAGTCATTGAACTTATCGCGTATGCTTACTTTGGTCACCGTAGTTAAGAATGTGATCAATACAGTCACTACATATGTGTTAAGATGACTATATGGTCACTGTCACATCGTATAGCCTCGTATTTCATCCATTTGACCGGTCAAATGATCCACATGGCACCTTTTATATCGTCCATGCATTCACATCACAGTCATTAGGATTTTTCCTTTTGCGTGGGAGCCATTAGACTCTACGGCGGGTCGAGGTGGCTGCTGGCACCGTTCCGTACACGGCCGGCTGATCCTCGCCGGGTGGAAGACAATGATGCGTGTGGGCGGCGCCGGCGGTGGCGTCAGGCGATGTGCCGGCTGTCTTGGAGGTGGACGTGCAGCGGACAAGGACGCCATGCACGGGGACACGGGCGTGCATGCAGCAGCCGGCCAAGTCGGTCAGGCTACGGCGAATGATGACGCGCAGGTAAACGCAACA
>NW_021286344.1:0-1189 GCF_002162155.2 Triticum dicoccoides
CCTTCTTTACTTGTATTTACAGGGAAACAATTGGTACAATTCTTGCCCGGGGCCACAGCTGAAATAGAGACGCCAGTTAGTGCTGTTTCCATTAGGAGGATTCCAAGGTATATACCCCAATTCTATTTAAATATAAATTGGAAAAATCTCTTTCAAAATTTGGTACAATTGCTTGAATTTTTGGAAAAATCTCTTGAACAACTGCTGATATCCTAAAAATTCAGAACAGTATAGCTATCATTTTGAAGTTTGAAACTAAAAAATATCGACAGCAGTAATTGTTCTAAGATGGTTCAGGATAGTGGATCTTAGGCATTACATTTTTCTTTTTGATGAAATAGGCATTATATTTAAGCTGGCAGTACAGTAGGCATAACCTTCCACCGACCACTCACATATCCAATTTCCATGATCCTCAACGGAAGTCAGAAACAAAACATATCCATGGACTTCTCATTGTTCAAAATCTTCTCTTAGGATTAACCACAACAGCATATCGGGGGTTCAGGAATCAAAATATCAGTTACATCAAGAGTTAGCAATGACCAAACTGGCATGTAACAGAGACACTATAAAAGATAGCCAACATCCAGTTAGGCCAACATAACAGTGAACAAAACTACTGTCAATCAGCTCAGTTCTAGTGATGTTGGATTTTTCTCGATTGTATTCTTGCAGTTTTGAAAATTCAGTTTATTCGGTTACTGAAAATTCAGTTAATTCTGTTAGGCACACAAATTTCAGAACTTTTGTGTGCCCTAGTACTTGGTGTTTGTAGAAAACCAGGAGTGTCAATGGGACTAGAATTCACTTGTTCTTATATGGGTTTGTAAAACTTGTTCATGTACTGAACTACTAATGCCTTGTGATGCTCTGAATTACTTGTGATGCCTCTGAATTACTTGTGATCACATTGAGAAAGACTTGTAAAGATGATGATCATCTTTAACAGAAAACAATTTGTGATGATTTTGCTAGTTTGCTGGGTTTTGTCTCCGACCATCGTGTCGTGATGATTTTGCAGGTACCCCGAGAGGCCCTTGAGTTTGCCGGAATGTCGATTAACTTCCGTTCCGGCAAATTCGGGTACTCCATATGTCCTATTTTCAGCAAAGGTCATGCTGAAATTTTCCGTGAATTTTAGCATGACTTTGCTAAAAATAGGACATATGGGGTACTTGTGACTAAT
>NW_021286345.1:0-1322 GCF_002162155.2 Triticum dicoccoides
ACGGTGGCCGTGGCTGGGCCTGGGGTGGCCGGAGTCGACGGCGGCGAGCTCGTGAGCGGCGGCCGGAGTTCGGGTGCGGTCGGAATCGGCGTTGCAGGGCGTTTGGGGAGACGTTGGTGCGTGCTGCGTGCTCCTAGTGAGGTGTGGAGCACGATGGTGTGCTCGGTTGGGCGCTATGGTGACCGTGGCCACGACGGCGACGTCGCCGGCGGCGTCGAGCTTCGGAGCTCAAGGGGGCGGCAGCTACAGAAGGCTAGGGACGACGGGGCAAGGGGGAATCGAATCGGTGGCTCACCGCGGAGCTGTAGGGATGGTTAGCGGGCTCGGGGACGGCCGGAGTGCAGCGAATCGACGGCGATGACCTCCGGTGGCCGAGGAGGGGAACGGCGACGTAGGCGGCGATGCAGGGCTTCCGGAGACCCGTGGAGCGGTGGGGAGGAAGAGGGGGTCGCGGCGGAGCCTCTGGGCTAGTCGGGGAAGCGAGGGGTGGCCGGAGACGACTGCTATGGCGAACGGCGGCGACGGTGGTGTTCGGCCGTGTGAGAGAGAGAGAGCGAGGGAGAGGAGGGAGGAACTGAGGGAGAGTGAGAGAGAGCAGGGGGGAGGCGTGGCGTCGTCCGGGGCATCGAGCGAGGAGGGGAGGGCAGGCAGGCAGCCGAGCAGGTGGCGTGGCGCGGTGGCGCGCGCGCGCGCCGGCCACACTCCCCTCCCTCTGTCGAGGACGAAGACGACAGAGGAGGGAGGCGGGCTGGGCCGCCTGCTGGCTGGGCCGGCCAGCTGGCTGGGCTGCACAGGGAGGAGCCCAGGTAAGCTCCTCTTGTTATTTATTTTTCTGTTTTCTAATTTCTGACATTTGTTTTGATTTAAATAATATATTAAATCATTTATTTAACTTATGCCAATTTTTGCAGGAGCTAAATATATTATTCCAGAGCTCCTTTATAATTGGCATAATATTTGGACATATATTAATATATATAATTAATATATTTCCAATGCAAATATTTATGCATTAATTCCAAATGCCCAAAATAAATACCTATGAGCTCTTAAAAATATTGGTTTGATTTTTATCTCTGTCCAATATTTTCAGAGAGCAACATGAGCATTTTCTTGGACCCTTTTGGAGAAATTTTTATTTGGGTCATTTTCAAAATGATTCTGAGGGTTTCACAGATCCCCATTTCAAGTTTCTGATGAAAGAGTAAACATGATGCAACACTCTAATGCATGACTAGCTAGGGTGTGACAACTCACCCCCACTCAAAAGAATCTCGTCCCGAGATTTTGGTTCCTCCGGGAAGAAGGCGGGATACTCAAGT
>NW_021286346.1:0-798 GCF_002162155.2 Triticum dicoccoides
GAGGGGAACGGCGACGTGGCGGCGATGCAGGGCTTCCGGGGAGCTGTGGAGCGGTGGGGAGGAAGAGGGGGTCGTGGCGGAGCTTCTGAGCTAGTCGGGGGAGCGAGGGGTGGCCGGAGACGGCTGCTGTGGCGAACGGCGGCGAGTGTGGTGTTCGGCCGTGTGAGAGAGAGAGCGAGGGAGAGGAGAGGAGAGCCGGGGGAGAGTGAGAGAGAGCAGGGGGAGAGGCGTGGCGTCGTCCAGGGCATCGAGCGAGGAGGGGAGGGCAGGCAAGCAGGCGAGCAGGTGGCGTGGCGCGGTGGCGCGCGCGCGCGCCGGCCACACTCCCCTCCCTCTGTCGAGATGAAGACGACAGAGGAGGGAGGTGGGCTGGGCCGGCTGCCGGCTGGGCCAGCCAGCTGGCTGGGCCGCACAGTGGAGGAGCCCAGGTAAGCTCCTCCTGTTATATATTTTCTGTTTTTTAATTTCTGACATTTGTTTTGATTTAAATAATATATTAAATCATTTATTTAACTTATGCCAATTTTTGCAGGAGCTATTTATATTATTCCAGAGCTCTTTTATAATTGGCATAATATTTGGGCATATATTAATATATATAATTAATATATTTCCAATGCAAATATTTATGCATTAATTCCAAATGCCCAAAATAAATGTCCATGAGCCACTAAAAATATTGGTTTAATTTTTATCTCTGTCCAATATTTTCAGAGAGCAACATGAGCATTTTCTTGGACCCTTTTGGAGAAATTTTTATTTGGGTCATTTTCAAAATGGTTCTGAGGGTTTCACAGA
>NW_021286347.1:0-1133 GCF_002162155.2 Triticum dicoccoides
TGTGCCGGCGCCTGAAATTCTGACTGTGGAGGAAGAGAACACCACTCGACACACGGTGACCTTCGCGAATCCACTGACGAGTGCTCAGCAGCCTTCCCTCTTCATGACGCACCACGTCCCGGAGGACCAAGCTGGCGCAGCGAAGGAGGCGATACGCCAGGCGGGACTCATGATGGAGCAGCTGAAGACCATCCGGGACGCGAGCCAGGCAGCTTATGACGCCAGTTCTGCCCTCCAAAGCAATGTCCAGGTCAGTCGACCGCTGTTTGTTCTGTTGGATATGCTACCAAAAACTTTTCTTTTCCGGAATTTATATTAGTCACCCACTGGGTGTGTCGAATAAACTCCGTGTTAGCGGGGGCACGCTGAGTGCACCCGCTGGGTGTAGTCCCCAAGGCTAAGGTCGACTGCTGGCAGTCGGCCTTAGGCTTTATGATGTCAATCTTTTTGTCAGTCGACTGGTCGACTGGATTTCGCAAACCGGTGGGGGCACGCTGAGTGCACCCACTGGGTGTAGTCCCCAAGGCTAAGGTCGACTGCTGGCAGTCGGCCTTAGGCTTTATAATATAAATCTTTCTGCCAGTCGACTGGTCGACTGGATTTCGCAAACCGGTGGGGGCACGCTGAGTGCACCCACTGGGTGTAGTCCCCGAGACTGTGGTCGACTGCTTGCAGTTGATCACAGTCTTAGAGAATGCATCTCGCACGCTTTTTTTTTTTTGAGGTCGACTGGTCGACTTTGTCTTCAACAGGATTAGTGGGGGCACGCTGAGTGCACCCACTGGGTGTAGTCCCCAAGACTACGGTCGAATGTTTGTATTCGGCTGTAGTCTTAGAAACGTGTGCTTTTCCCTTTTCACTCGGAAGTGAATTATTTTTGACATTTAGTCGATTGGTTCTTCGCAGAACTCTTGTGATCTTGTGGCTCGCTACTCAGAGCTGGAACAGAAGCATACTCAAGTCGAGCTGAGCTTGAAGCTGGTTCAAGAGAAGCTGACAAAGGCAAAGGAGGAGACCGAAGGTATGTTTGGTGAGACCCTGACGACTGCTTTTCCCCTTGCTTGTTTCAGCATCTGATCTTGCTGTGGCTTGCAGGTAAGGTAAGGGAGGCCCAGCAGAAGAAAGACCTTGAG
>NW_021286348.1:0-15907 GCF_002162155.2 Triticum dicoccoides
GGCTTAGCTGCAGTCCAGCACTCGCCTAAGTTCTCCCACTAAGAGACTTAGCTGCAGTCAGGCACTCGCCTAAGTTTGAAAAAATCCTACCGAGTGGAGAGCAAACCTCCCACTCAGGGGCTTAGCTGCAGTCCAGGACTCGCCTAAGTTCTCCCACTAAGAGACTTAGCTGCAGTCAGTGCTCGCCTAAGTGTTTAAAAAATCCTACCGAGTGGAGAGCGATCCTCCCACTCGGGGGCTTAGCTGCAGCCCAGTGCTCGCCTAAGTACGGAACGCAGCCCGATCTGCAAGGACGACGAGGTGCAAATCGACTATTACCTTCTCCTTCGGAGCTGCACCACAAATACAAAGTTATTTCGAGTGAAGACCAAGTTCCACTCGACGGACCATCCACAAAGATGTTCAACGATAAATCAAGTTCAAATAAAGCCTAAAAGGTCCCAGACCTTAGATCAAAGTATTCGAACCCTCGGCTCGGCAGTGTTTAAACTGTTACAATTCCACTCGGCATTCCGAGGCAAATTTAAAGCAGAAGTTCAACGGTTACAGATCCACTCGGCATTCCGAGGCAAATTTAAGTGGAGCTTAAAAGTTTTTCATTCCTCAGGAGGAGGACTGGAAGGGGCGACGAACTCATCCAAGTCGATCCCGTCTGTGATACGGGTGGCAGCAGCAATAAATGTCTCCATGAAGTCCTGGAAGTTGTGCTTCCTCGTATTGGCAACTTGGATGGCGGCCAGCTTCTCCTCCCGCGCCTCCTTGCAATGGACGCGGACCAGAGATAGAGCCACATCAGCGCCACACCGAGCAGAAGACTTCCTCCATTCCTGCACTCGGTCAGGGATTCCGTTAAGTCGAGTCATCAGAGACTCGAGATCGTTCTGGAGCGTAGACTCTGGCCAAAGTGCCGGGTCGATCCGCGACATGGTAGCCTTCAGTCGAGCCAAGTAATCCACGACGCCGTCAATGCGAGATTCCAGTCGGAGCAGATTCATGGCAGCTTCATCTTTCACCGGAGAGTTGATTGGATCCAAACCTGTTTCGATCCACCCAGTCTCCTCTTCAAAGTTCTGGCAAAGCTCTGCATACATGATCCAAGGAAAAGTCAATTTTCATAAGACTGAGTCGACACAAAAAAAACCAGTCGGAACTGAATGTGCACCTTCGAGCTTGATGTACAACTTCTTGGCAAGGCTCCTCAAGTAGCTCTCCAAGTCATCCCTCCTGCGAGCGATGCCTTCCATCTTCTCGTTCAGGGTGAGGTTCTCCTTCTTCCAATGCGAACACTCCCTATTGGCTTCATTCAGAGCGCTCTTCAACTTGGTATTCTCTCCTTCTAATTGGTCGACCGAAGCCAGCTTCTGTGCGGCCAGAGCGGTCTTGTCATCAGCCTCCTTACGGGCAGCAGTCAAGTCCCGATCCTTCTTCGCCAGAGCTTCTTTCAGTTTTTCTGCAAAGAAATGATGATTGAGTCGGAGATAGCAGAAAGATACTCAAGCCTAAAAACTAACCAGTCGACAAAGGCGTCTTACCTGCGGCGCCGTCTCTGACCCTCTGCAGCTCTGTTCTGGCCAGCTCCAGATCAAGGTTCAGTTGAATTTGCTGCTTCTCCAGGTCAGCCAAGCGGGCTCCAAGATCGCAAGATTTCTGAAGTCAAAGGGGAGAAGTTATCATTACAGTAAAACACAACAAAGGCAATAAAAACTAAGACTACGGTCGACTGCCAGCAGTCCACCATAGTCTCGGGGACTACACCTAGTGGGTGCACTTAGCGTGCCCCCACCGGTTCCTATCCCACCCGACTGACCCCGAAGTCGAGTCCAAGACGAGTTGCTTCTGAGTAACTAAGAGACAATGATGGCGTTTCTAAGACTACAACCGAAGCAAAAACATTCGACAGTAGTCTCGGGGACTACACCCAGTGGGTGCACTCAACGTGCCCCCACTGTAAAAAAAAAAGTCGACTGCCCGCAGTCGACCGGATACTGTTCCATTCGACATGGCCTGACCAGACCGAGTGAAGAAATAAAGCTACAACAACTCAATAGAAAGACTACAGTCGACTGCCAGTAGTCCACCGTAGTCTCGGGGACTACACCCAGTGGGTGCACTTTGCGTGCCCCCACTGGCCCAAGAATTGGCAGACACACCCACTGGGTGTACAGATATAAAGATCTTCGGAAAAGAGATTCTTCAAACAGCATATCATAACAGACCAAGTGTTGAAGTCGACTGACCTGGACGTTACTCTGAAGAGCCGAGCTTGCGTCATAAGCCGCCTGGCAGGCCTCCCGAGCCACTTTCACTTGTTCCATCATGATCCCTGCCTGGCGTACAGCCTCCTTCACAGCAGCCGCTTGGTCCTCAGGGACGGGGTACGCAGCAAAAAGCAAAGACAGATCTGCAGTCGACGCCGAGGGCTGCACACTCGTTAGAGGAATGGCGAAAGTCACAGAAGCCCGAGTGGGTTCGCCATCGTCCCGAGCTACGGCCTCAGGCGCCGGAGTGGATTGTGGAGTCTTGCCAGCCGACGCCCTCTTCTTCCTCCTCACTCTCAGCAGTTCATTGTCGTCGTCATCCGGGAGGTCGATAACATGAGGAGGAGCTACAAGGAGAACATTCAATCGACCAGAGTTGCAATAAATGTTCAGTCGACTCAAAAGCGGAACGTCAGTAATCGTACCAGGGTTGGAGGTAACAGCGTCCTTCATCTCTTGGTCGTCATCCTTGGCGGAGACTTCAGAAGTAGCACCGCTGCAAATCTCGAAAGTCAGTCAGTTGGCTCAGTGAATCGACCAAGGATCCGTCCACGGTCGACAAAGGAAAGCAAGTTTTATTATTACCCAGAAATGGTAGGAACAGCTATCTTCATCTTAGGCAGAGCCTTGGGCGGCTTGGACGGCGTCGCGCGTGGGTGCTTGGGAGCCTTCCCAGTCGGCGGAGGAGAAGAGGTCCGAGGGCGTTTCGACGACTGCCCAACAGGAGCAGTCGCCTTGCCACGTTCCCGCGCTGGATCGTGGGTGAGCTTGGATCGCCCCTCCGGGCGGGGGGGTTCAACCTCCTCCTCCTCCTCTTCGCTGGAGAAGACGTCGTCGCCTCCCTCTCCCTCACCGTCGGACTCCCACTCGCCTTGGTCGTCCCCGCTCTCGCCTCCGCTCGCCTCCCCTTCCTCGGTTGGCTCCTGTGCCCCGTTGGGCGTCGAGTACATCTCGGTGGTCGCCTGGAAAACAACAGACAAGACAAAAGTCAATTGACCAACTCGAAGAAGAACGATGAAGGAAGCAAGACCTCAGTCGGGAGCATAAAGACATACCTGGTCCACATCATACGAATTGTCGAGTGGAACCACCCTCCTGGCTCCTCGGGGGTTGTCTTTGTTCCCCGTGATGCTCGGCAGCCACCCCTCCAGCATCTCGTCGGTGACCTCCTCCGGGTGGACCCTAGTGGTGTCGTCAAGACCCGCGTACAGCCACATCGGGTGGTCGCGGGCCTGGAGCGGTTGGATGCGCCTTTGGAGGAAGACCTCCAGCAGGTCCATACCAGTTACACCCTCACGGACAAGCTCAACCACTCGACCTGCCAAAACTTTGACTTGGGCCCTTTCCTCCGGCGCGACTTTCAGAGAGGCAGGCTTCTCGGCTCGGTCGAGGGAAAAAGGAGGAAGACAAGTCGACTGTCCTGGGGTCGCCTGGTCCTGACAGTAGAACCAGGTCAACTGCCAACCACGGACCGACTCCGCGAAGGTGATGGATGGAAAACAACTCTTTCCTCTCGTCTGGATCGCCAGGCCCCCGCACAGCTGGATCACCTGCGTCCTCTCGTCACTCGACTTGGCCTTCTTGATCGATTGAGAACGGCAGGTAAAGATGTGCTTGAAAAGTCCCCAATGGGGGCGGCAACCCAAGAAAGCCTCACACATGGAAATGAAGGCCGCAAGGTACACGATGGAGTTGGGAGTGAAGTGGTGGAGCTGCGCTCCGAAGGAGTTCAGGAAACTCCGGAAGAAAGGATGGGGCGGCAGAGAAAACCCTCGGTCGATGTGGGTGGCTAGGAGCACGCACTCACCGTCGCGGGGTTGAGGTTCGATCTCTCCCCCCAGAAGACGCGCAGCTTCGTGGGGAATGACTCCCCCCTCGACCATGTCGTTGAGATCCTCTTGCCGGAGCACCGACGGCATCCAGTCGCCCTGGATCCAACCTTTGGGCAGAGCGGTCCTAGAGGAAGATCCGCCCCGAGCAGACCTCTTCCCTTTCCCCGCCACCGCCGCCTTCTTCGTGTGCTCCAGAGCAGTCGTCTTGCCCTTCACCATCATCGCCGGCGAGATCTCACACGGGCTTGCGGCACTAGGGTGAGAGCGGAGGCAGCGGAAGGACTTGCGAAGGGAGAGAGGAAGAAGAAAGGAGAAGAGAGCGCACGACTTGGAAACCCCGAGCCGGCAACTTATAAGGGGCCGCTCCCGAGTGGCTGACTGGTAGGCCCAGGCTATCCAGTCAAATCCCGCAGCAGACGCGCGCGTAGTACGTGGCGAAAAAGGTGACGCGAAGATCGAGGAGCTTCCGCTTTATCGCTTCTGATTACTGCGGCCGCTCCCGTCCCGCGCGCTTCCCAAAATCCGAATCCCGCGACATCCGCGGGCCGCAGAACAACTTGTCAAAACAGAAGACCCCGCTCGCGCCGACACTCGGCATGTCACAAGCAAAGAAATTCACTCGACGAAAGGCCTGGAATGGATCAAGACGACTGAAAGAGGTTGATGACGTCATCCGTGACAATTGGCCCGAAACGAGGCACTCATGCAGCCCCAAAGAACCAGTCGGAAAGATCTCCAACTCTTCCCCCACTCTAACCCCGATCCATTCGGGGGCTAATGATGAAGCCATGTACCTAGGGTAGGGGCACAGACCTGTCCAAAAGGCCCTACCCTAGGACATCCCTAGAAGAGGTCACCTTTCAATCGACTTGAAGGTATCCCACTCGACGGGTTCAAGACACTCGACCAAAAAGCTATCACTCGACCATGAAGCCAACCACTCGACTGCCAGGAGACCTAAAGTCACTCCGCAGGCAAACAGTCGGCTATTAAGTAGTCTTTATGGTCATTATAGCACTTTATTAGGGGCGTTACCAGTAACGCCCAACCTTAAATGTACCTTAAACCCTGCATTACTGAGGGCAGGAGGGGGCCGGCGAACTCTATATAAGCCACCCCCTCCTCAGTATGCAGGGTTCGCACCCCTGTAATCCATACACGCATAATCCAGTCGACCGCCTCCGGGCTCCGAGACGTAGGGCTATTACTTCCTCCGAGAAGGGCCTAAACTCGTAAATCTCGCGTGTTACAACTTCCCAATAGCTAAGATCTAGCCTCTCCATACTCACCCCCCTACATCACTGTCAGAGCTAGAACCACGACAATAGCCGCGGGCGAAGCTGGGGTCGGATGTTGGAATTATGTGTCCTACAACTATATTCAAATTACTAGGAATTACTAATATTCGGAATACCTCATTATGAAATTATACATGTATTTTATGCATGGAATTACTTTACATGATTATCATGGAATTACCACTTATTGAAACGTACTTAAGTTATATGCTTAAGGAAGCTGGTCGATTATCAGTGGAATACAATATGCTAAATATATTGGAAAGACTATCCGGGTACAGTGATAATCGAAAGGAGCTAGATCATATAGTTAGATTACAGCCCTAATGTTGATCTACATAATTAGAGGAATTTAAACTCTATTATGGCGCGTTGCTCACAAGCGCGTGTTCCGGGGACACAACGGGTAGAATCCCTTAACAGACAAATTTGATCGTGGTTGGTAATTTGGTCTGGAGTCTATCCCGGAAAACTAGTTGAAAAGACTAGAAATCTTATCCGTATAAGAGATGGACTTTTTGAAAAGACAATATAAGAAGATCCCTACCCTCTAATCTCAGATATGCGAATTGTGAGCGGTACCATGAATAACCGTAGAGGAATTAGGGGTAGACCGCAAACCCTAAATTTCCAACATTGGCATGAGAGACAGGTTAGTCTTGCGGTCACCTCCCTCATCCGATCCGCTGCGTAACTCTGCTTCGATGGTTCGCTGCAATCCTCGGTTGCTGCCGGAACAGTCCGGTGTATAATTTAATTTCGCAAGGCATCAAAGTCGCCAGAGATCGAAGATCGACAGCAGAAAATCGATCGATCAATGCTAGCAGCCGGCGGAATTGTTCGATCTGGAATAGCAAAGCACGAATTGGTCTCTTCAATTGTTTATTTGCTGGCATGGATCGAGAGTACTAGTGCTGGTTCATCCACAGTACTAGAAATCAAGGCTTAGCATTGCTACGTACACAGGCTTTTGTGCTGCAGGAATAAATTAGGCTTAACCTCTAAGTCAGGATTACTGTCGGCGCCTTGATCGGAATTGAGCCCATGACGAATCGCGGCCGACGCCATTACCTCGGCCTCAGGCGAGCGGCTTGCTACTGCCTCGCTGTCATCACGACGCGTGTGCCTATCTAGCTCTATGCGTACACCGCACGCGCCAAACAGGACACGTTGCCCGGACCTGTTGACTTCGCGCGGAAGATCGTGCACATCACGGAACCAAGCACTTTCCAACGCGAAGTCCTCAGCCCTGATGAGTAATGTTGCTTGAAAATTTTCACCCTGACGACTCACCAAGCTGATCGAGCTTGCTGCTCGGGAACTGCAGGTCACGCCCACGCCTGCTGCCGTTGTTATCTACATAATCAAGAACAACAGTTTTCCTATGAAAATTACTGGAATTTCAAGGCATTCATCGAAGGAAATAGAAGGAATTTACGTTGTTGCTTAGTGTGCCTAAATATCTAGCAAACTGCACAGCCAACCGGTCGGCTGGAAGAACCACATGCACTTTTGCGGCACTTTTGCGGAAGCCAGTGCTCTGAGGGAAGGAATGTTAATTACCAATCCCAACTAGTACAGTATCTATTAATTGGTTTATTTATTATTAACAGACTAACTTGTTTGGTTCACAGCAAGGAAAATATTTCTACTCATTGGAAGAAAAATAGGATGACTCGGGATTAAATGTGTGGATGGACTGCACCACGCAAACAATTACATGCTGAAAATTGTTGTGGTGGAAATATTGTCTGGAAAATTATGCATACTGGAAAGGGATTTCGGAGAAGTGTTATTATTGAGCGTCACTTGTTTATGGAGGAATATGGGAGTCACTCCGAGGACAAGGAAATTTGCTCTTCATCTGTCGGTATGTCTAACAATAATATTTGCACTCCAAATGTATTTATTGGTGACTATTCATTTCAAATAGTTGGATTATGGTGTTTGTTTGTATACATCATATATTATGGAATACAATAGCGACTTTGTTTCTGTTGAAACAATTCCAAAGGAACATAGATGATGTCTACTTAGGCACTAATGCTATCTTTGCCATACTTTGGAATTGGAAACTATGTCATTAAACTCCCTTGTGGAGGAACACCAATACTATATATTATAGGGCACTTGTTCAACTTCAGTGGGAAGGGAATTAATTTATTGCCCCGTCTTGGAATCTATTGATTATGACATAGTATTTGGGAAAGGAAGAGTGGAAATATTGCTCAGTGGTTAATTTACTGCCTTTTTGGATTTTCACACAATGATACATCTTTCTTGATGTCCATTGGAAGTTGGCAAACCAAATTGGTTATGTTTGGCAAAAATAACTCCATACGGAGGAATATCAACAATGGGAAAACATGCTTGGAATCTTATTATCTACATCATCAACGACTTGGTCACATTTCTTGGAATTGGTTCAAGAGGATTATTGATTCTGGAATTTTAAACTTTAGTGGGAGGACTATGGTATATGTGAAGCATATATATGTTTTTTTAATACACCTTGTTTATTAAGGTGGAAGGTGATAAAAGGGCTTCACATCGTTTTTTTAGTTATGGTATTTCTTTGGACATCCCCACTAGAGGTCAGATTATTTATTTCATCTCACTATTTGATGATTACACTTTTATATGGTTATGCTTATATTTTATTGTACAAGTCAGAATGTTTTATTGTGCTGGTCACATGTTATACTGAAGTGGAAAAATCAGTTGATTAAATAATATCATAGTTTTAACAACTGATTGGTGGGGGAAGTACACTTCAGGAATATATTGTTTGTATGTAAAGTGCATGAAACTATTCACCATTGTAATATACCATAAACCACTAGTGCAGAACCGGGCAATAGCACCGGTTCGTGAGGCCCTTTAGTGTCGGTTCGGTAACCGGCACTAAAGTGTGGGCACTAAAGCCCCCCCCCCTTTAGTACCGGTTCAGCATGAACCGGTGCTAAAGGGCAACCACGTGGCACGAGCCAGCTTCGGGGGCAGGGAGCCCTTTAGTACCGGTTGGTGACACCAACCGGTATTAAAAGGTTGGGGGATGGGTTTATGATATCTTTTTCATTTAATTTTGTGTTTTCCATTTAATTCTTTTTCGTTTGCTGGTATTTCACGATACTACGTATTGTACACGTTATGCATATATATAAATAGAATTTCTAGTAGAACCGATCATTATATATATATATATATATATATATATATATATATATGTATATATATCATCGAATGTCTCACAACCACCATTAATTAATTCACACACACACACACACACACACACACATATATATACAATTAGCTAGCTATCTACAATTTCTCCTAATTGGTGCCTTCGGAGCCAGTGACATTAGCCTAATTGGTGCCTTCGAAGCACGATAACAATTGGAAGTGGTTCATGGGGACGGTAGCGAGTAATAGTATTCTCCTTTGGGATCTATGACCTGGTCGAGCAAAAATCCCACTATTTCCTCTTGAATTGTTTCTATGCGGTCCTCTGGTAGGAGCTTCTCCCGCACCTTTTTGAATTGTTAAGAAGGAGATCAATATGCATGTGTATTAGTTAGTTGTGTGACTAGATATCGATAATGGTGTAAAAATTGTGAATAGTGTTCTGACAAACGTACCCACTCCTGTCTTTGAGATTTGCTCCTTTCGGACGCCATCATGTGAATGTTCTCGCAAACGTAGTATGCACACAGATTATTTCCTGGCACCTGCTTCAGGGCCTTTACGAGAATGGAATTTGATCAGATAATAATTAATCAAACATGATAATTAAAGAGATGGCAGCTAGCTAGTACTACTTAATTACTTACCTGGGGTCGATACCATTTCAGCTTTGGTTTCCATTGGCCTGGAGTGACGCTGATGAACTTTGACCAAGCCCTGCCCGCCGACAAAGAAAATGAATAAATGGGTTATTAAATAGTTGTTATCAGGAAATGACGAACTAATTAAATAGGCCGAGATATAGTTAATAATGATTGAAATTACCTATTGACTATCCCCTTCACGATGTAGTCAGTTGGTTTCTTAAGTAGTGAGTCTAGTACTTCAACTGTTTTTTCATCAACTTTAATGATTAACAAGATCCAGTGAAATCTGCATGCACACACGTTTACATGTCTTAATTAAGCGGACATATGTAAGCAAAAACATGTAGGTAGCTAGTAGGCAAAAACAGAATTTGTAGTACAAGACAGTGTGACTCACTCGAAGTTGTAAGGAAGTAGTATATCTTCATTGTATTTGAGGCGCTTGAAGAATTCTAGCATGCTTTCCTCTACACTTTTTTCATAATATGGATCTAATTTCCATGTGTATTCATTAATGATATTTGGGTCAACGAACCCAATGCCATAGCATCTACCTTTTTTCATTTCATAAATCTTCATCCTGCATAATACCATAGAAAAGAATATAGTAAGGATAATTACAGGTAATGATTGATCAAAATGATCACTACGGCTAGCTTGAGACTTAAATTACAGAAAGAAATCACTTACAAACAATAACAACTGACGATAGATTTGTCGAGTGCGTCTTGATTGTGTAGCTGAAATAGTTCTGAATACTCAACGGACACTACTTTCTCATGGTAGTAATGATCCTTCTTGACATTCACCATGAGGGACTCTCGATTGGAAATCTTAGTAATGTGCATGTACCATTGATGCAATGCATACATTCTCGTTGGGAGCTTCTTGACCTCGTCTGGCTCGACCAAAGGTTGGCCCCTGACATATTTCCGTTTTATTTCCTCCTCTCTAGTCGGAGACATGGGCTCGATATCGAGGAATTGTCCAATAGTGATCTTGAGTGTTTCAGCCTGCTTAATATGCTCCTCGGTTATTACCACATCGCCCAGCCCGGGAACATTAACGGTTTGCCCACAATAATATTGGGCGCGCCTACTCTCATGTGTTGTTGGCACAACAAGCGGGGGGATTGATTGCGCCGCCTGTTCTCCCAGCTGGGGAACGGTTTTACCGCTCCTTTTGCCAGCTGATTTGCTCGAGCTCGTGCTCGCCTCTTTCTGTAGACGTGCTCGATTTAACTTCCTGAGGTGGCGCTCATAATCTGTGTCAACAGGCTTGGGAGCTGGTGGTCTAGCCATATGAATGAAGTGGTCAATCTTTTCCTCAGGCACTTTCTCCCTTGGTGGCGGTGGCGGTTTCAGTGCAAAATGGGCTTCCACCTCGGCCTTCGATATGGCTACGTTTTCCTCCTCGGACTTGTCGTAAGGCCTCTGCGGAAGAGGCGCGAGGCTTGGACCATATTGAAATCGCTTGCCTCCACCTGTACCTCCAGTACTACCTCGACTTGTACCGCTACGCACCATAGCTGAGGCGGCTCTCCTCCGTGATTGCTGATGCGACGAAGACGACTGACGTGGCTGAGCTGGAGGAGGAGGAGTGGCTTGAAGCTGTGCCGGACTTGGAGGAGGAGTGGCCTGAAGTTGTGCCGGACTTGGAGGAGGAGTGGCCTGACGCTTTGCCGGATTTGGAGGAGGAGGAGTGGCCTGAAGCTGTGCCGGACTTGGAGGAGGAGTGGCCTGACGCGTTGGTGGACTTGGAGGAGCGGGAGTCTGCTGACTCGATGGCGGACTTCGACGAGGAGTCGGATGACGCGGTGTCGTTGGCCTTTGAAAGATGATGCAATCCTTTCTCCATAGGATGATACGATGGTTGGCCTCTCCCAGTGCGTGCTCATCGTCACCTCCAGGAATGTCAAGCTCTAGCCCCGAATATTGGTCCACCACCTCATCAACCAAGACACGAGCATAGCCCGCTGGAATCGGGTTGCAATGGAAGGTTGCCTCGGGGGGATTTGTAAAAGCAAGGGCGTCCGCCACCTTCATGGATATGTTCTTCATTTTGAAGTGTAGCTCGCAGTTAGTGTTCTCCATGATGTCATCCACTGGGTAGCTATCCAGAAATGCGTCGCCCAGGGCAGAACCCACGCTGCTTCTCGGCATGGATGGGACGGTGCTATCCAATGCTGGATCATCCGCTAGCTGCTGCAGCTGCTGAGACCCCCTTTGCTGGCTAAGTGAGTCGATCTGCTCCTGCCGCCGCTGGAATTTGACTGACAAGTCCGCGTGCGCTGATTCTAGGCCTTGAAGGCGTTCATAGTCTAGCTTCCTCTGTTCCTCCTCCATCTTCCTCTTCTTCTCCTCCGCAATCTTCTTTCTCGCACGGGTTTTGTAGTCGGCGTTCCAGTCCGAAAACCCCTCATACCACGGAATAGCGCCCATGCCTCGTGTTCTTCCCGGGTGTTCAGGATTTCCCAGGGCACGCGTAAGCTCGTCGTTCTCTCTGTTGGGATGGAACACCCCCGATCGAGCCTCTTCTATTGCAACAAGTAGCTTATCTTCGGCTTCGTCCAGACATGCCTTCTTCGAAACTTTGCCTGTCTTCGGGTCCAACTCCCCCCCATGCGCATAGAACCAAGTCCTGCACCTGGGGGGCCAGCTCAATGTTTCTGGAGTGACACCTGCATCCTCCATCTCTTTCTTAGACTTATCCCACTTAGGCATTCCCACCGCATAGCCACCTGGCCCCAGCTTATGGAACTTATCCTTTTTTGCGGCATTGGCCTTGTTTATTCTCGATCATTCCTTAGATAATACCGAATCCTTTAATTTTATGAAATCGTCCCAATGAGCACTTTGCTTCTCTAGTGTTCCCTCGAATACTGGAGTCTTCCTTCCTCCCTTGACGTACTTGGCCCATTCACGATTCTTGTGGTTCTTGAATACAACCGCCATCTTCCTAAGAGCAGCGTCCTTGACTTTTCCACATCTGCATCTGTGAAATGATCTGGTAGGGTGAAATGTTCCATGAGCATTTCCCAAAGCAGAAGTTTTTGTCTGTCGTCGACAAAAATAACTCCTGGACGTGGATTTGCTGGCTCTCTCCATTCTTGAAGGGAGATATGGAGTTGGTCCTTCACAAGAAGTCCGCACTAACGAATGAACTTGTCCGCAATCTTCTTAGGCGCTAATGGTTCGTCATTAGGTTTGATGGCCTCGATATTGTACTTTACGCCCTCCTTCAACTTTTTGTTCGGGCCTCGTTTCCTGTTGCCTGAAGATTTGCTCGATCTGGATGGCTGAAAGAAGAAAGATCGACTCGTTAATATATCTTCAAGTCATTTAAAACATGTGATGATCACCAGATGCCTGCTTATATAAATATATATACCTCGCTGGTCTTTGTTGTTTCAAGATCAACATTTTCTTCGTCATGTTCATAGTTCATGACTTCATCAATTCGGTCGTCGCGATCGAATATCATATCACCCTCCCCGGTGTTGTTTAGATATTCGGAGCCGTCATAATGTTCTTCATTCTGATCATCATCTGGCCCGCGAGGATTGCGTATGATATTGAACAGGGCCTCTTCTCCCTCTCTGCCGGTATTGTCCGCCATAGGTTTTGTTTAACTAATCCAAAAGAAATATATTCAAATTACAATGCATGGATGCAATCAATTAATAAGGAAAAACTGAATCAATCATAGTACATAATAAGCATCATCGAATATAATCTCGAATACGTCGTCTCGAATAATATATATAATCTCGAATAATATATATAATCTCGAATAAATCATCTCAAATATTATATATCGAATACATCACTAGCTAGCTAGCTAGCTAATAAAGATCGAATACTAGAGAGTAATCTAGGCGGTGGACAACCAAAGTGAAGGAACCATCACTGGATCATAGCTCGGGTGATCGCCCCAAAGAACCTGTCAGGTATTGGAGAACCTGACGTCCATAGCAGCCATGTAGCGATGGACGTGCTCGTCCTCCTCCCTGACACGGCGACGTACCACCTCCAGCAGGGCCGGCTCCCTCCGCACCGAAAGTGGCCCACGCAAACGCCACCAAAGGAGATGAGGGTCGACGACGGGACCCGGGGCCGGGTTCCTCACCAAGCGTCGCGCCCCTGAAGGTAGCACCTCCCAGTGCCAGCCCGGCGGAGCCCAGTCCCAGACATGGGTCCTCTGAAGCAGGACGTCGTCGCGAATGGGTCGACGGCGAGGATGCGGGCCGGGCATCGTCGACAACAAATACTATATGCCGAAAAGTAAAGTAACATTTTTTAAATGATGGATTGCGATTTCATATATGCAAATTCTAAATTTTATAACTAAAACTAACATTTCTAATATTTCTATAACTAAAAAACATTTCTATATAACTAACATTTCGATATAACTAACATTTCTAATATAACTAACATTTCTATATAACTAACATTTCTAATATTTCTATATAACTAACATTTCTATATAACTAACATTTCTAATATTTCTATAACTGAAAACATTTCTATATAACTAACATTCTAATAATTCTATAACTAAAAAACAGAAAGATTGTGTGTGTGTGTGTGTGTGGTACATGGCGGCCGGGGCAGGAGCTCACGGCGAGGCGCGACGACGGGGGGCGGCGACGGGGACGGGGACGGAGACGGAGACGACGACAGGGACGGGGCGGCGACGGGCTGGGCGGGGACGACGGGAGGACGGGGCGCGGCGCGGCGACGGGGCGCGGCGCGGCGACGGGGACAACGGGGACGGCGACGGTGACGGACAGCGACGGATGGCGACGGGGTCGGCGACGAGGGGCGGCGGCGACGGGGCAGAGGAGAAAGAAGAAGAGGGAGAGATGAGAAACTGACAATTTTTTAAAGTGTTTTCTTATATAGAACAACCTTTAGTACTGGTTGAAGCCACCAACCGGTACTAAAGGTCTGTTTTTGTTGGAAATATGCCCTAGAGGCAATAATAAAAGTATTATTATATTTCATTGTTCATGATAATTGTCTTTTATTCATGCTATAACTGTATTATCCGGAAATCGTAATACACGTGTGAATACTTAGACCACACTATGTCCCTGGTAAGCCTCTAGTTGACCAGCTCGTTGTGATCAACAGATAGTCATGGTTTCCTGACTATGGACATTGGATGTCGTTGATAACGGGATCGCATCATTAGGAGAATGATGTGATGGACAAGACCCAATCCTAAGCATAGCATAAAAGATCGTGTAGTTCGTTTTGCTAGAGCTTTGCAAGTGTCAAGTATCTCTTCCTTCGACCATGAGATCGTGTAACTCCCGGATACCGTAAGAATGCCTTGGGTGTATCAAATGTCACAACGTAACTGGGTGACTATAAAGGTGCATTACAGGTATCTCCGAAAGTAGCTGTTGGATTGACACGGATCGAGACTGGGATTTGTCACTCCGTATGACGGAGAGGTATCTCTGGGCCCACTCGGTAATGCATCATCATATTGAGCTCAATGTGACCAAGGTGTTGGACACGGGATCATGCATTGCGGTACGAGTAAAGTGACTTGCCGGTAACGAGACCGAACAAGGTATTGGGATACCGACAATGGAGTCTCGGGCAAGTAACGTACCGATTGACAAAGGGAATTGCATACAAGGTTTTGATCGAATCCTCGACATAGTGGTTCATCCGATGACAACATCGAGGAGCATGTGGGAGCCATCATGGGTATCCAGATCCCGCTGATGGTTATTGATTGAGAGCGTCTCGGTCATGTCTACATGTCTCCCGAACCCGTAGGGTCTACACACTTAAGGTTCGGTGACGCTAGGGTTATGAAGATATGGATATGCAGAAACCCGAATGTTGTTCGGAGTCCCGGATGAGATCCCGGACGTCACGAGGAGTTCCGTAATGGTCCGGAGGTAAAGAATTATATATAGGAAGTGCTATTTCGGGCATCGGGACAAGTTTCGGGGTTATCGGTATTGTACCGGGACCACCGGAAGGGTCCCGGGGGTCCACCGGGTGGGGCCACCTGTCCCGGGGGGGCACATGGGCTGTAGGGGGTGCGCCTTGGCCATCATGGGCCAAGGGCACCAGCCCCTATAGGCCCATGCGCCTAGGGTTTCCCCCTAGGAGGAGTCCTAGTGGTGGAAGGCACCCCTAGGTGCCTTGGGGGGGAGGGAAACCTCCCCTAGGCCGCCGCCCCCCCTAGTAGATCTCATCTACTAGGGCCGGCGCCCCCCCTTGGCACCCCTATATATAGTGGGGGGGAGAGGAGGAGAACACACCAGCCCCTGGCGCCTCCACCTTCCCCCGTTACGTCTCTCCCTCGTAGTCTCGGCGAAGCCCTGCTGCTGTGACGCCCTGCATCCACCACCACGCCGTCGTGCTGCTGGATCTTCATCAAACTCTCCTTCCCCCTTGCTGGATCAAGAAGGAGGAGACGTCTCCCGTCCCGTACGTGTGTTGAACGCGGAGGTGCCGTCCGTTCGGCGCTGGTCATCGGTGATTTGGATCACGTCGAGTACGACTACATCATCACCTTGCAAGCTTCCGCACGCGATCTACAAGTGGTATGTAGATGCAAACTCTCTCCCTAGACTCGTTGCTTAGATGAACTCATAGATGGATCTTGGTGAAACCGTAGGAAAAATTTTAATTTTCTGCAACGTTCCCCAAAAGTGG
>NW_021286349.1:0-1171 GCF_002162155.2 Triticum dicoccoides
ACCTCCAGTGTAGTAGGGGTCGTCGTCGACGGTGGCGTCTGGCTCCTGGACTCCAGCCTCTGGTTGCGACAACCAGAAAGAAAGGAAAGGGGAGAAAAAGGGGAAGAAAGCAACCGTGAGTACTCATCCAAAGTACTCGCAAGCAAGGAACTACACTACATATGCATGGGTATATGTGTAAGGAGGCCATATCAGTGGACTGAACTGCAGAATGCCAGAATAAGAGGGGGATAGCTAATCCTGTCGAAGACTACGCTTCTCGCAACCACCGTCTTGCATCAAGCAGAAGAGAGTAGATTGAAGTCCTCCAAGTAGCATCTCCAAGTAACATCTCCAAATAGCATCTCATAGCATAATCCTATCCGGCGATCCCCTCCTCATATCCCTGAGGTAGAGCGACCACCGGTTGTATCTGGCACTTGGAAGGGTGTGTTTTATTAAGTATCTGGTTCTAGTTGTCATAAGGTCAAGGTACAACTCCAAGTCGCCCTGTTACCGAAGATCACGGCTATTCGAATAGATTAACTTCCCTGCAGGGGTGCACCAACTTACCCAACACGCTTGATCCCATTTGGCCGGACACACTTTCCTGGGTCATGCCCGGTCGCGGAAGATCAACACGTCGCAGCCCCACCTAGGCAAAACAGAGAGGCCAGCACGCCGGTCTAAACCTAAGCGCACAGGGGTCTGGGCCCATCGCCCATAGCACACCTGCACGTTGCGAGGGCGGCCGGAAGCAGAACTAGCCCCCTTAATACAAGAGCAGGCTTACGTTCCAATCCGGCGCGCGCCGCTCCGTCGCTGACGTCTGAAGTGCTTCGGCTGATACCACGACGTCGGGATACCCATAACTACTCCCACGTAGATGGTTAGTGCGTATAGGCTCGTAGCCAACTCAGATCAAATACCAAGATCTCGTTAAGCGCGTTAAATATCCGCGAACGCCGAACAGGGCCAGGCCCACCTCTCTCCTAGGCGGTCTCAACCTGCCCTGCCGCTCCGCCTCAAAGATCCACACAGAGGGCCGTCGGGACTAAGGTCCTTTCAGCCCCCAATCCGTGAATCACTCGCGGGTACTCTTCGAGCTGACCCGACTTTAGTCACCATCTGTATAGTATGTATGTATGTATAGTATATACCCGTGATCACCTCCCGAGTGATCACGGCCCAA
>NW_021286350.1:0-1388 GCF_002162155.2 Triticum dicoccoides
TGGGAGTAGTTATGGGTATCCCGACGTCGTGGTATCAGCCGAAGCACTTCAGACGTCAGCGACGGAGCGGCGCGCGCCGAATTGGACTGGAACGCCACTAGGCTAGGTCTGCTTTCGGCCGCCCTCGCAACGTGCAGGTGTGCTATGGGCGATGGGCCCAGACCCCTGTGCGCTTAGGTTTAGACCGGCGTGCTGGCCTCTCTGTTGAGCCTAGGTGGGGCTGCGACGTGTTGATCTTCCGAGGCCGGGCATGACCCAGGAAAGTGTGTCCGGCCAAATGGGATCAAGCGTGTTGGGTTATGTGGTGCACCCCTGCAGGGAAGTTAATCTATTCGAATAGCCGTGATCTTCGGTAACAGGACGACTTGGAGTTGTACCTTGACCTTATGACAACTAGAACCGGATACTTAATAAAACACACCCTTCCAAGTGCCAGATATAACCGGTGGTCGCTCTACCTCAGGGATACGAGGGGAGGATCGCCGGGTAGGATATGCTATGCGATGCTGCTTGGAGGACTTCGACCTACCCTCTTCTGCCTGTTGCAAGACGAAGGTGACCAGAAGCGTAGTCTTCGATAAGACTAGCTATCCCCCTCTTATTCTGGCATTCTGCAGTTCAGTCCACTGATATGGCCCTTTACACATATACCCATGCATATGTAGTGTAGTTCCTTGCTTGCGAGTACTTTGGATGAGTACTCACGGTTGCTTTCTCCCCCCTTTTTCCCCTTTTCCTTCCTTTCTGGTTGTCGCAACCAGATGCTGGAGTCCAGGAGCCAGACGCCACCGTCGACGACGACCCCTACTACACCGGAGGTGCCTACTACTACGTGCTGCCTGCTGACGACGACTTGGAGTAGTTAGGAGGATCCCAGGCAGGAGGCCTGCGCCTCTTTCGATCTGTATCCCAGTTTGTGCTAGCCTTCTTAAGGCAACTTGTTTAACTTATGTCTGTACTCAGATATTGTTGCTTCCGCTGACTCGTCTATGATCGAGCACTTGTATTCGAGCCCTCGAGGCCCCTGGCTTGTATTATGATGCTTGTATGACTTATTTTATTTGTAGAGTTGTGTTGTGATATCTTCCCGTGAGTCCCTGATCTTGATCGTACACATTTGCGTGCATGATTAGTGTACGATTGAATCGGGGCGTCACAAGTTGGTATCAGAGCCGACTGCCTGTAGGAATCCCCCTTCCACACTCCTTGGCCGAAGTCGAGTCTAGACATTACAAAAACTTTTACTAACTTGGCTGTGTGCCTTACGGGCCCACGTCGCCATCGGGTGGTACTAGGATCTTTTACTCCTCGACCTTTACTCTGGGACTCTGAACTCTTTTCTACTCGGGTTAAACGAATTTACTAACTCTAACATTAGGATCCCGTTA
>NW_021286351.1:0-1158 GCF_002162155.2 Triticum dicoccoides
CATGCCTGCTATTGCTTAGAGTTGAGTCAGGTCTGATTCATCGGGGATGAATCAGAGGCGTGTGAACCTGTCCTACTGTGTGTGAGCTAAGTGTGTGAACACGATTTGGTAAAGGTAGCGGTGAGAGGCCATGTAGGAGTACATGGTGGGTTGTCTCATTGCAGCCGTCCTCAGGAACTGAGTTCTGTGTTTGTGATCCATGATTCAGCTACTACCACGCATTGGGCCCGAAACCAATGGACCCTCTCGGCTTCTTGATCACCCTTGTCCTCTGTCCAGGAGTTGCAAGTAGTTTCTGGTGTTTGTAGTATGCTGGAGGCCGTGGGCAGCGCTGACCGTAGGGGTGGGCTGTGATGCGGTAGGCACGTGGCACGGTGTACCGGGCGCCCGTTTGGTGTCTCGGGAACCCTGTTCACATCGTTTGGGTCTGTGAGCGAAACTCCGGCCGGATCTCCTCATGGATGGAACCCGAATAGGCGATAAACCTGGACTAGAGACTTAGGTGATTAGGTAGGTCGTGGCCGACACCCACGTTGGGCTTCCGCTTGAAGGTTGCCGAGTACATGTCGTGTAAACGGCGGTAAGTGGTGAGAGCGTGTGTGAAGAAGTACACCCCTGCAGGGTTAACCTAATCTATTCGAATAGCCGTGTCCGCGGAAAAGGACTTCTGGGTTGCTTATATCAGTTCATAGACAAGTGAAAGTGGATGCTCTAAAATACGCAAGATAAGCGTGAGTGCTATGGATGGCGTTCTCGTAGGGAGACGGGAGCGGATCCATAGTGGTGTATTGATATGGTGAATATGTGGACTCGTGTGCGCCACCTCAAAAAAGTTACTCGCAGTCGTAGTTCAGGATAGCCACCGAGTCAAAGCTGGCTTGCTGCAGTTAAACCCCACCATCCCTTTGTTGATAATGATGCATATGTAGATAGTTCTGATGTAAGTCTTGCTGGGTACATTTGTACTCACGTTTGCCTATTTTATGTTTTTGCAGAGAGACTTCAGTCTCACTAGTATTTCCGCGTGGTCTTCGACGTTTAGCTTGTTACCTCAGCTACGATCTTGTGCCTCGGCAGGATTTGGTAGATAGTCAGGCTTCTCAGCCTTTTTCATTTATAGATGTCTGTACTCAGACATGATAGCTTCCGTTTGTGCTT
>NW_021286352.1:0-2419 GCF_002162155.2 Triticum dicoccoides
GACGGTGACGACCCGGTGGCAGTGGAGACCCGGAAGGTCAGAGAACTTCTCCAGACGGCCCTAGCTTAGCAAGAGACCTATTCTTACAGCCGGGACATAATTCATTCAACTCCCCCGCCTTGGTTAGCGCCGCCTCGCCAGAACTGAAGCCCGAGTTATAGCAGGCACATGGAGTCTGAAGCTTTGTCAAGCAACGCCCAACACCGTAACCATCCCGGTGGCTATAATCCATTGCAAGACCAAATACGTCAGGAGAACAAGCGGGCGGCTCAGCTAGCGGCTCAACAGACGGTACATCAAGATTTTCCAGAGTATCCAACGACTTCCATTGAGGCGGGAGTAGCCACTAGAACCGGTGGTGTTCCTTGCCTGGTACCGGCTTTGCGTAATGTGCGGTTGCCCAAGGACTTCAAGGGACCTCGAAAGGTGCCGAATTACACGGCCGACTTACAGCCTGGAGCTTGGATCGAAAGTTACGAGATGGCTATGGAGTTATTAGAAGTCAGCGATGCGGCGATGGCTAAGTATTTCACCATGATGTTAGATGGAACAGCCCGGTATTGGTTGAAGGGTTTGCCGCCCAATTCCATTGGTTCATGGGCAGAACTGAAAGCCCGTTTCATCCAGAATTTCAAAGACATATGTAAGCAGTCTATGTCAATTGTGGACTTGACAAATTGTAAACAGGAGGAAGGTGAATCTACGACTCATTGGGTATGCCAGGTCAAGGAGATAATACCTTCATCTGACAAGATGGATGCCGGCTCTACAGTCCTCATGTTGGAGAAGAATTGCCGTTTTGAGCCACTAAGGCAGAAACCGGGGCATCTTAAGCGTGATTGCAATGATATGGGTACGCTGATGGCGGCTTTAGTCAAATATGCCGATTCTGATAGTACCAAGGATCCTGCGTCTGATGAGGAAAAGACCGGGAAGGGAAAGAAGAACGGCAATGGAAAAAGTCAGCAGCATAACCCGATGAATCAAGGAGGCAATAAGCGTAAGGCGGACGGTAACCCGGAGTTTGTGGCCAACGCCAATGCGCAAGGTAACAATATGAGACGTAAGGGTAAACCGCCTCGATCCGGCGGGTCAGGCCCGTCTCTTGAGCAGCTACTCAATGAGCCCTGCCCGAGACACGACACCAGGGAGCGGCCCGCCACACACCTGTGGAAAGATTGCATGATTAAGAAGGCGTTTAAGAATTCCAACACCTATGATGGCCATAATGGGTTTGGTGGCGGTTCAGGGGCTGGCGGTTTTCATGGCCCGGGTGGCGGCTTAGGTTCCGGCTTTCAGGGACGTCAAGGAGGCTATCACTACGGGAAACAGCTAATTTGTCGTCAGAGGGCGTCTTTGCCGTCAGCTTTTCATCGGGCAGACGGCAAAGAAAGGGTTTGCCGTCATCAGCAGATGGCAAAGAAATACAGACGGAAAAGTAGACTTTGCCGTCTGCGAAAAAACACAGACGGCAAAGAGCTCACTTTGCCGTCTGCAAACAAAATCACAGACGGCAAAATACTTTGCCGCCTTTGTTTTTTTCTAAAGACGGCAAAATGAGCACTTTACCTTCTGTAAAAGAAAACAAAGACGGCAAAGTATTTTGCTGTCTGTGAAAAAAAACGGAAGACGGCAAAGAGAAAGCATAGCACGCGGATCAACTACGCGGATTGATGACATGGCAGTGATCCAACACCGCCCGTTACTCCTGTGCACACGATCCTCACCGCCCATTTACCCCACTTGCCTTCACAACCAACCAACATCCCACCTGCCACGCACGAACGCAGTCCACACCCACCCACGCACCATCTCCCTTATCCTCACACACGCGGTCCACACACACCCACGCACCATCTCCCTTATCCTCACACACGCGGTCCACACACACCCACGCACACACAGGCCACCACCCACCTACCCACCAGCCCACGATGGGGATGGCGGCCGGCTGGACGGCGGCCAGCGCCAGGGAGCACGACGGCTGGTGCGCGGGAGCACAAATTGGCGGCGACACGGGCCAGGGAAGTAGCGGCCGCGGCACATCGCGGCTGGGCGGCGACACAAGCGAGGCCAGCGGCGGCCGCGGCGGAGCGCGGAGCACGGCTGGGAGGCGACGTAGGTGCGGCCAGCGGCGGCCACGGTGCATTGCGGCTGGGCGGTGACGCAGACGAGGCCAGCGGCGGCCGCGACGGAGCGCGGCTGGGAGGCGATGCAGGTGAGGCCAGCGGCGGCCGCGGCGGACCGTAGCTGGGCAGTGACGCAGGCGAGGCCAGCGGAGGCCGCGGCGATGTAGGCGAGGCCAGCAGTGGGTGCGGGCGAACGTGGCTGGGCGCCGGCACGGCGAGCAGGGCGGGCGGCAGCGGGGTCCTCTTCCTCCATCCTGCCATGGGACCTCCCCTCCTATGCGCTCACGCTT
>NW_021286353.1:0-1048 GCF_002162155.2 Triticum dicoccoides
AGAGAAGAATCAGGATCAGAGATCGTGAGTCAGTCGACTAAAAACGGCGTTAAGAATATAGTACCTGGTTTTGAAGTTGCTGCGTCCTCCATCTCATGGTCATCAGCCCGGGCTGAGGTCTCAGAAGTAGCAGCACTGCAACTCCAAAGAATCAGTCGACTAACTTCAGCGTCAACCAGAGACAAAGTTCACACAAAATAAGAAGACTTAAGCAGCACGATTACCCTGATATGGTGGGGATGGACACCTTCATCTTCGGCAGGAGCTTGGTCGGCTTCGACGGGGCCGCCCTGGGCTGCTTCGGCGCCTTTTCAGTCGGCACTGGAGAGGTGGTCCGAGGGCGCTTGGTCGACTGAGCAACGGTCGCAACCCCCTTGCCACGTTCAGTCGAAGGGTCGTGGACAAGCTTCGACCGCCTTTCTGAGCGCGGTGGTACGACCTCCTCCTCCTCTTCTTCCTCGTCTTCAACGTCATCTTCATCACCGTCATCATCATCATCGTCATCATCATCCTCAGCAACGTCCGAGTCCCATTCCTCCTCCTCCTGGCTCTCGCCCCCACTCGCCTCACCCTCCTCAGTCGGAGCTTGTGCCCCATTGGGCATCGAGTACAGCTCGGTGAGGGCCTGGTAGATATCAAGACAAGGATCAATCGACCAGTCGGCAGGATAAACAGAAACGAATATGACAAGAACACAGTGGAGAGCAGAGCAGACATACCTTGTTTGGATCGCTGTTGTGGTCGAGTGGAGGAATCCTTCTGGCTCCGCGTGGGTTATCCTTGTTTCCGGTAACGGCGGCCATCCATCTTTCCAGAGTGACATCGTCGACTGCTTCTGGATGGACTCGAGTCTCGTCTTCAGTCCCACAGTACAACCACATGCAGTGGCTCCGGAACTGAAGAGGCTGGATACGACGCCTAAGGAAGACCTCCAGGAGATCCATGCCCGTCACTCCCTCCCGAACCAACTGCACCACGCGCTCCATCAACATCTTCACGTCAGCTTTCTCCTCCGGGATCAACTTCAGAGAGGAGGGCTTGTTCACTC
>NW_021286354.1:0-947 GCF_002162155.2 Triticum dicoccoides
GATGCTAATCTTATCATGGGTGCTCCTCTTAAACCCTCTTTGGTATAAGTTCTTATATCTGGGATTCGGCCTTTTGCAATCGTGGTTCCGGCCATGTTCTCCTTTTTAATACCGTTTCTTGGACAAGTTGAAGTACTTGTCTTCTGCAGATCATTGCACCTGTCCAACCTTTACTTTGCTCTACTGTTGAGTATTAAGCTCTGGTATCTCAAGAATATCATGGAACTGCATAACTTATTATGGGTTCTTCATCAACTATTAATTCTCACTGATTCCAATTTTCTCGGGTTCTGGGTTGTCGTCAATCGAGAACACCGATTCCACATTTCGGTTCGATAACCCTAAGTAATTTTCGTTGCTTATGAGTTTAATATTCCTTCCCATCATTCCTAGCCTGTTTGGCTATATCTTTATCGTGATGATTTTAACTGTGCTACCCGGCCCTTCTTCTCGGAGCACAATTTTCGACAATGAACTAACCTTATGTCGATCCTCATCGTCATATCATTTCGCCTTAAACAACAAGCTTGAGTTCGAGTTCGTGTCGTAACTGTGGTTCCAATAACCTCTTGCTTCATCATTCCTTTGACTTGATGTCGTCGCTGATTGATTACATCTTCATGAATTCTCTTGACAAATGTGTCATGATCAACATCAACATTTTGATGCTCTTCGAAGATATCTATTGAATTCTTCATGGGAAATACCATCCTTGTCCCTTGGTAAATTGTGTTGTCATCGACTATTTCCTTGCCTTCTTACCAACACAAACTTGTTTGTGTTGTGGCTGTACCTTGAGTTCCTGGCTACCCAGCTTGTCTTATGTCCTACCTTGAAGTAATACCATCTTATATATCAAGAATGTTGTGGGAATATCACCACCTCTTAATAATTCTTGCTACAAGTTATACATCCCGCCATCTACATTCATCTCTTGGTCCTCGTGT
>NW_021286355.1:0-2914 GCF_002162155.2 Triticum dicoccoides
GGCATCCCCAAGCTTAGGCGCTTCAGACTTCTTGAAATATTATCTTGGGCTGCATTGGGCATCCCCAAGCTTGAGCTTTTGTGTCTCCTTAATTCCTCTCATATCACGGTCTCCCTAAATCTCAAAAGCTTCATCCACACAAAACTCAACAAGGACTCGTGAGATAAGTTAGTATAAACCATTGCAAAAACCTTATCATACTCTACTGTAGAAAATAAATAAAATTATTATTCAACATTGCATACTAAATGTCTCTACATATTTAATAGTCCTATCCTCAAATAGAATCATTAAAGAAGCAACCATATGCAAACAATGCAAACATAACAGCAATCTGCCTAAACAGGACAGTCTGTAGAGAATGCAGCAACATCCATACTTCCCTAGCTCCAAAAATTATGAAAGAAAATTCCCATTGTAGTAAATTTATCAGATCTTAATATGCAAAAGGTTTCAACATTTTATCACATTCTGATTTTTCTAGGGAATTATTGCAACCGTGGTAAACTTTCTGTTTTCAAACAGCAACATGAAGACTTGTAACATAGGCATAGTAAAGACTATCAATGCCACTTTTATTGAAATAAAAGATTAAAAACATTGTTATAAACAACAGCAATAAAATCCTAACAAAATAAATTTACGCTCCAAGCAAAACACATATCATATGGCGAATAAAAATATAGCTCCAAGTAAAGTTACCGATGAACGAAGACGAAAGAGGGGATGCCTTCTGGGGCATCCCCAAGCTTAGGCTCTTGGCTATCCTTGAATATTACCTTGGGGTGCCTTGGGAATCCCCAATCTTAGGCTCTTGCCACTCCTTGTTCCATAATCCATCAAATCTTTACTCAAAACTTGAAAACTTCACAACACAAAACTTAAAGTAGAAAAACTCGTGAGCTCCGTTAGCGAAAGAAAACAAAGACCACTTCAATGTACTGTAATGAACTCATTCTTTATTTATATGAGTGTTATACCTACTGTATTCCAACTTCTCTATGGTTTATAAACTATTTTACTAGCCATAGATTCATCAAAATAAGCAAACAACACACGAAAAACAGAATCTGTTAAAAACAGAACAGTCTGTAGTAATCTGTAGCTAGCGCAAGATCTGGAACCTCAAAAATTCTAAAATAAATTTATGGGAGTGAGGAATTTATCTGTTAATCATCTTCAAAAATAATTAACTAAATAACACTCTCCAAATAAAAATGGCAGCAATTCTCGTGAGCGCTAAAGTTTCTGTTCTTTACAGCATGATCAACAAGACTTTCCCCAAGTCTTCCCAACGGTTCTACTTGGCACAAACACTAATTAAACACATAAAACCACATCTAAACAGAGGCTAGATGAATTATTTATTACTAAACAGGAGCAAAAAGTAAGGGACAAAAGTAAAATTGGGTTGCCTCCCAACAAGCGCTATCGTTTAACGCCCCTAGCTAGGCACGATGATTTCAATGATGCTCTCATAAAGGATAAGAATTGTAACATAAAGAGAGCATCATGAAGAATATGAGTATCACATTTAAGTCTAACATACTTCCTATGCATAGGGATTTTGTGAGCAAACAACTTATGGGAACAAGAATCAACTTGCATAGGAAGGTAGAACAAGCATAACTTCAAAATTTTAAGCACATAGAGAGGAAACTTGATATTATTGCAATTCCTACAAGCATATATTCCTCCCTCATAATAATTTTCAGTAGCATCATGAATGAATTCAACAATATAGCTATCACATAAGGCATTACTTTCATGATGCATAAGCATAGAATTTTTATTACTCTCCACATAATCAAAATTCTTCTCATTCGGAATAGTGGGAGTATCATAAGAAACTCGGATACTATAAATTGTTTCCACATTAAAAGAATAATGTTCAGAAAAGGGGTAACCATAATCATGAAAAGTTTTATAAATATAATCACTACTTTTTATAGCATAAGTATCATCACAATAATCATCATAAGTAGGAGGCATGCTATCATCATTATAAATTTGCATATCAAAACATGGGAGACTAAAAAAATATCATCTTCATTAAATGTAACATCCCCAAGCTTGGGGCAAACATTAATTGCAGCAAATATATTGTCAAAAACATTATCTTCATCAAACATAGCATCCCCAAGCTTGGGACTTTTCATATCATAAGCATAATCACTCTCATCATTAATAGTATGGATAGCACCAATAGAATAGCAATTATCATATTCTTCCAAGCAAGTGCCAGAAAGATTTTCAAGATCATAGGAAGTATCATTATCTTCCACAATTATATTTTCATGAGGAACAATAGTAATAGGAGCAGCATTATTTGGGAGAGATATCTTTTTACCTCTCTTCCTTTTGCTTTTCTTCTTCTTCACCACATCATGTGTGGGTTCAATCCTCTTTTTGGAGCTCCTTATTAATGAGATTGGTTGAATAGGAGGCTCCTCATTACCTGATTCATCATAAGAAATAATAGAAGGATATTGGGAAGTCTCTTCCCTTTCATTAGTATTCTCTTCATCTTCTATTTGCTTTTTTTCTTTATGTAATTGGCAATATAAGGATTTTCAATACAATTCACCGCACAATACATATAAATTTTCTCTAGATCAAAATCAAGAACTCTATCAAGATTAAACTTTGTAATATGCTTAGTTATACGTTTCATTTCCTCATACCCCAAAAGAAGACTAAGCTCTTTATGATGCTCAAGGGTAATCAAATTATCATAATTTTTGGATACGATTCGGTCATGAAACAATTTGCATTGGAGATTTAAATGACCATGTTCATTGCAAAGTTCACAAGGGGCGCGAAAAATATTGAATTTTTCAGCACAATCATCAAGACTTTCTTGCAACAATTCAGTTTCTAAGTACTTATTATGCCTCTTGCAATATCTATCTTC
>NW_021286356.1:0-1189 GCF_002162155.2 Triticum dicoccoides
AACATGCATGGAAATGGTACAGATGGATTCCTTGAATTTTTCTGATAATTTTTCATATATAATTTATTTAATTTGGAGTTACGGTTAATTTTCTATGATTTATTGAAGTTTAGGACATTTTCTGAAAATAATAACTCATTTAAGAATTATTTAAATTCCAGAAACATTTACTACGTCATCAGTGCGTCACCGTGACGTCAGCAGTCAACGGGCGCGGTCCAGGTCAACCCTGACCAGTGGGACCCACGTGTCAGTAGTTAGTTAACTAACTAAATTTAGTTAGCGTTAAACTATTGCTAATCCTGGTTTAGTTAGTGGCCTGGGGCCCACACGTCAGTGAGAGAGAGGGGAGGGTCAAACCGGGCAGTGGGGTCAACCCACGCCGGTCAAGGGTCAACGGTCGCCGGCGTTTAACCGCCGGCGAGTCCAGACGCGGCGGAGGGGCTCGGGAAACGTCCTCCGGCGACCAAAACAGCGGCAACGATCATCTACGCATAGCTGGCGCTCAGCCGCATCCATCTAGGCAAGCGGGAGGGGCTGAGGTCGAACGGGCTCGCCGGAATCGAGCTCGCGGCGGCGGCCGAGGTTCGGACCTCGACGGAAATGAGGCTACGGTTGACGAGAGGACGAACGGATGCTTGTTCTGGGCTCCTAGGACCACGCTGAGCGCAGACACGTGCTCAAACACGGGCGGCAGCAACTGTGGCCGCGGCGGCGCCATGGCCGTCGGCGAAGAGCTCTCGGCTCATTGTGAACGGCGGCTAGAGAGGGAGATAGGGCACGGGGAGAGGGGGAATCGGGTCAAAGGCTCACCGCGGAGCTGCAGGGAGGGTTAGTGGGCTCGGGGGCGGCCGGAGTGCAGCGAATCGGCGGCGACGATCTCCGGTGGCCGAGGAGGGGAACGGCGACGTGGGCGGCGATGCATAGCTCCCGGCGTTGCGTAGCTCCATGGAGAGGTCGGGGGCGTCGAGGCGGAGCCTTTGGTCACTCTGGTGGGGTGGAACGACGGTGGTGGCTACGACTGCGACGAGCGGCGGCGACGGCGGTCCTCGGTCGCGCGAGTGAGAGAGCCAGAGAAGAGAGAAGAAGGAATGGGGGAGAGTGAGAGCGGTCCAGGGGGGTGCGTGGCATCCTCAGGGCGACGGGGAGACAGGCAGAGAGGCAGGAGGTGGCCTGGGCGTGTGCCCGC
>NW_021286356.1:1202-1853 GCF_002162155.2 Triticum dicoccoides
GGCGACGGCGGTCCTCGGTCGCGCGAGTGAGAGAGCCAGAGAAGAGAGAAGAAGGAATGGGGGAGAGTGAGAGCGGTCCAGGGGGGTGCGTGGCATCCTCAGGGCGACGGGGAGACATGCAGAGAGGCAGGAGGTGGCCTGGGCGTGTGCCCGCGCGCTCCGGCCACGCGCCTGCGCCTACTGGCGCAAGGAGGAAGGCGACAGGGGGGGGGGGAAGTGGTGGGCTGGGCCTGCCAGCTAGGCCGCCAGGTAGGTTTGCGCCGGGTGGGCTGACAGGTAACTTCCTTCTCTCTCTCTCTGTCTTTTATTTCTGTTCTGTTTTTCTTTTATTTAATTCTTTTGCCACTGTTTTGAATTAAAAAATAATTCAAACAATGCCAAAGCTCCTCTGAATATTTTTATTTTGCTATATGGACTTTTCCAAAAGCTCATAAAATATTTCAGGGGTATTTGAAATTATATTCTAGTTATATGAATATAATTCAAATTCAAATAGCTAATGATTTAAATTCAAAGTCCCAAAAATAAATCCTTAAAAATGTTCAATATTTTGGTTGGGACCAGAACCCTTACCAAAATTATCAAACATTTAAGAAGAGCATTTTGGAGCAATGAATGAGATTTTTAGGGTTTTTGCCCTTCTTTTATTTA
>NW_021286357.1:0-1256 GCF_002162155.2 Triticum dicoccoides
GGTTCCACCATATTATCAACGTGAATTGCTTCAAAAATTGCAGCGTTTAAGACAAGGGAAAAATTCTGTAGAAGAATATTATCAGGAATTACAAACTGGCATGATTAGATGTGGTATTGTTGAGGAGAATGAAGCTATGCTTGCACGTTTTCTGGGTGGATTAAATAGAGAGATTCAGACCATTCTAGACTATAAGGAGTATACTAATATCACTCGTTTATTCCATCTTGCTTGTAAAGCTGAACGTGAAGTGCAGGATCGACAAGCATTGGGGCGAACTAACTTTTCTGCAGGCCGACCTTCATCATGGACACCACGTGCATCTTCTACTTCAACTGCACCAGCACCTCCATCCGGTGCCACCTCCAGCCGTGATACAAGAAAACAGGCACAACCACCATTATCTTCCAAGAGCGCACCTGCGGGTTCTGCACAGCGTTCTTCTTCTTCCATGGCATCAACAGGGCACACAAGTGATATTATTTGTCGTCGTTGTAAGGGAGGAGGTCATTATGCGAGGGAATGCAAATCTCCGCGTGTGATGATTGCTACCGCGGATGGTGGATATGAGTCCGCTAGTGACTATGATGAGGAGACATTGGCTCTTATTACACGTGAAGAACATGGTGGAGATGATTCTGATCATGAGACGCAATACATGGCTCCTGAAGACGCTGACAGGTATGAATGTTTAGTTGCTCAACGTGTTTTGAGTGTGCAGGTCACACAAGCTGAGCAAAATCAGAGGCACAATTTGTTCCATACCAAGGGAGTTGTGAAGGAACGTTTTGTGCACGTCATAATAGACGGAGGGAGCTGCAACAACTTGGCTAGCATGGAGATGGTGGAGAAGCTTTCTCTCACCACAAGACCACATCCACATCCTTACTACATCCAATGGTTCAACAACAGCGGCAAGGTTAAGGTAACACGTACTGTTCGTGTGCATTTTAGTATCTCTACATATGCTGATTATGTTGATTGTGATGTGGTACCTATGCAAGCATGTTCCTTATTACTTGGTAGACCATGGCAATTTGATAAAAATTCTGTACACCATGGTAGAAACAATCACTATACTCTTGTTCATAAGGATAAAAATATTACTTTGCTTCCTATGACTCCTGATTCCATTTTGAAAGATGATATTAATAGAGCTAATAAAGCACAACAGGAGAAGAATAAGAGTGAAAATCAGATTGTGGCAAAAGAATTTGAGCAACAAATGAAGCCTAATAATAAACCATCTAGTGTTG
>NW_021286358.1:0-2378 GCF_002162155.2 Triticum dicoccoides
AGCTAGGGGACTTCTTTATCTCCACCAAGATTCCAGATTGGTTATGATTCATAGAGATCTCAAAGCAGGCAACATATTGTTGGATGCTGAGATGAACCCGAAAATATCTGATTTTGGTACAGCTAGGGTCTTTGGTGTGAACGAACACGAACAACGTACCAATCAAGTTGTTGGAACATTGTGAGTAGTGTGGAATTTCATTTATGGGATCTCTTAACTTTTGTGCTTCAATTGGATGATAAGTTTCAATTTACCATGGTTAATTGTCAAACCAGCGGATACATGTCGCCTGAATACGCAATGGAAGGCATAATCTCCGTCAAATCCGATGTTTACAGCTTTGGGGTATTAATTCTAGAGATTGTGAGTGGCATGAAGACCGGCACCACAACCCCAAAGAGCTCATGTGCATGCACTCATAACCTTATAAATTATGTGAGTGTATTTTACTTTATCTAGTGATTATGGTTGTGTGCATCTTTCGATACAGAGGCTGCGGGTTATCCTCCTTTTCTAAAAAAACTTTATTCAGTGATTAGAATTTGTTCAACTGATATGAAGGTGGTACTATGTCGTGGACTTAGTTAATGACATGATTGGTTTGATGCAGGCGTGGAGCTTAAGGAAGGATGGGAAATTGATGGATCTAATCGAGTCATCTATCATCGAGGATTGCTCTCTCGCTGAAGCTCTACGATGCATCCATGTCGGACTCTTGTCGGTGCAGGATGACCCGGACGCTCGCCCTCTCATGTCTTGGGTGGTAGCAAGCCTGGATAACAAAGGCATTGAGCTCGCGCAGCCGAAAGAACCTATGTGCTTTACACATCGTAAATACGGAGCCGGGGAAAGCCATGTACATGACATGAGCCTCGAAAACCTTAAGGGGTGCTAGAAAACCATTGGTCCTGTCTTGTCCTTGTGACACTAATGTCTTCTTATAAATAACTGCTCATTTCTATTCTACACTGGATGCGCTCTGTCACCGCCAGGATTGTAATTATGCTTGTAATATGTACTACGTTTGTAATTCTAATGTGTAATATTATCCGGAGTTCTTTTACAGTGCATCTAAACAATATGAGCCGTTCATTTCCAGTCATTCAATGGACTAACTAATACTCCATTCGTTTTGTTTTAGTCTACATATAAGATCTGGTCAAAGTCAAACTTTGTCAACTTTGACGAAGTTCATAGAAAAAATACCAAGATTCACAATATGAAATCAATATTGTTAGATGCATCATGAAATTAATTTTCATACCATATAGCTTTGGTATTGTAGATATTGATATTTTTTCCAACAAAGTTGGCCAAACTTTACAAAATTTGACTTTGACCAAATCTTGTATGCAGATTAAAAAGAAACGGAGAGAGTACTACTAGAAAATATCAGTAGTATGAAGCCATTACGTTTTCTTCTCCTCTCTGCTCGGATGTGATCCATATTTCCAGGGGAGATTTGACAGGAAATTTGCACGAACCTAGAGCTAGCCTCCCAGATTGATCGATCATGTCGACATGCACTTCTACGCCTCCTTTTCGAAGCGAGCCGATGTTGTAGTGCCATCGCCTTCGACATCAATGATGGCCACACGCTCGAGAAGGTCCACCATGTTGATGTCCATTCAGCCATGCCATGTGCACGGTCGTTGGATGATAACCCACAAGTATAGGGGATCGCAACAATTTTCAAGGGCAGAGTATTCAACCCAAATTTATTGATTCGACACAAGGGAAGCCAAAGAATATTCTCAAGTATTAGCAGCTGAGTTGTCAATTGAACCACATCTGAAAGACTTAATATCTGCAGCAAAGTATTTAGTAGCAAAGTAGTATGGAAGTAACGGTAATGATGGCAAAAGTAACCGTAGCAGTTTTGTAGCAATCGTAACAGTGGCAATGGAGAAGTAACTTAGTAAAGATCAATATGAAACGAGCTCGTAGGCAATAGATCAATGATGAATAATTATGTCGGATGACATTCATCATGCAACAGTTATAACATAGGGTGACACATAACTAGTTCCAATTCATCAATATAATGTAGGCATGTATTCCGAATATAATCATACGTGCTTATAGAAAAGAACTTGCATGCCATCTTTTGTCCTACCCTCCCGTGGTAGCGGGGTCCTATTGGAAACTAAGGTATATTAAGGCCTCATTTTAATAGAGAACCGGACAAAGCATTAGCACGTAGTGAATACATGATCTCCTCAAACTACGGTCATCACCGGGAAGTGTCCCGACTATTGTCACTCCGGGTTGCCGGATCGTAACGCGTAGTAGGTGACTATAACTTGCAAGATAGGATCAAGAACACAAATATATTCATGAAAACATAATAGGTTCAGATCTGAAATCATGGTACTCGG
>NW_021286359.1:0-1622 GCF_002162155.2 Triticum dicoccoides
TTATATAAGAAATAAAGCTCAAAGATTTTTGTAAGTTGCATGTGACTTGGGATAGACCTGAGCTCACATAACAATTTACAGAAAGTTTATAAAAATGATTTGATGTTCTAAATCAAATCAAAACAAATAACAGAAATAGAAAAACATAAATAAAAGAGAGAGAGAGACTAACCTGGGCCAACTTACCTGGCGCCCACCAAAGCCCACCTGGTCGGCCTGATGCTGTGCGGCCCAGGCCACAGCGCCCTGGCAGTCATCCCTAACCTCTGCCAGTAGGCAGAGGCGGGACAGAGCACGTGCGCGCGAGGCGCCACGCCTCCTCCCTGCTCGCCTGCCTCATCGAGGCGCCTCTAAGCCCCTTCTCTGCGCCGCTCTGGACCCCTGACCCCCTCACTCTTCCCCTTCGTCTCTCCCTCGCCTCTCCCTCTCGCTCACCCGAACCGCGCCGCCGCCGCCGACGAGCTACACCATGGCCACAGCCACCCCCTCGCTCCCTCTCCGCATCCCTGAGCTCCGCCCCAACCCCGTGGAGCTACACACCCAACGCACGCGACCAGAGGAGGCCGCAGTCGACCGGAGCATCGTTGTCTTCATCTCTGGTGCCCGGAGATCGCCGCCGTCAATTCGCCGGCGCAGAAGCTTCCCCGAGCTCGCCATTCGCCTCGACGCAACCGTAGTGAGCTCTTGCCCCTGATTTCCTTCTCCGCCCCCTCTCTCACACTCCGTAGCTGCTGCACCGCGTTCACCCGCACGCGCCACCGCCTGCACTCGTCGCCGGTGATGCTCCGGTGACCATTTGGTCCCGGGCGTGCGCCCAACATGCTCACCGTCGCGCGTAGAGTCTTCCAGCGCCACGCTGCGCTCGTTTGCACACCACAGCGCCGGTCCCGCGAACACCCGAGCTTCGGCCGCCGCCCGGGTCGATGCCGTCGTCGTTCCCGGCTACCCCAGCACCAACCACCGCCACCGTTGGAGGCGCCACACCGCCAGCTACCCGTAGCACCCACCCGCGCATCGAACCGTGGCCGGGTAAGCGTTTTTGACGCTCTCCGCCGTCTCGGCCTCGCCGGCGGCTCAACGCCGGCAGGTTTGACCTCCTGACCAAGTTGACCCCGGGTGAGCCCAGTTTGACCCCTCTGGGTCAATGACAAATGGGACCCGCCTGCTAATTAAGCTAGGATTAGGACTAACTAAAAATTAGTTAGACTAATAACACTGACATGCGGGACCCACTGGTCAGTTTGACCTGGACCGCCCGTTGACCGCTGACATCACAGTGACGTCATGCTGACGCAATAAATCATTTACTGGATTTATTCTCATTCAGGAAATTCCAGAAAATGCTTCAAACTTCTAAAATTCATAGAAAATCAATCATAACTCCAAATGAAATAATTTATATGTGAAAAATGATCTGAAAAATCCAATTTATCCATCTGTACCATTTTCATGCATGTTAGAATAATTTATGACTACTGTTTAGGACAATTCAATTAAATGGCATTTAAGAAATCTTATATGGAGTTTGAATTTGAATCTTGGATTCAAACCAATTTCATTTAATCTGGGTTTAGTTGCATTAGCACAAACCACATCATATTGCCATGTGACACTCATGCATC
>NW_021286360.1:0-1622 GCF_002162155.2 Triticum dicoccoides
TTATATAAGAAATAAAGCTCAAAGATTTTTGTAAGTTGCATGTGACTTGGGATAGACCTGAGCTCACATAACAATTTACAGAAAGTTTATAAAAATGATTTGATGTTCTAAATCAAATCAAAACAAATAACAGAAATAGAAAAACATAAATAAAAGAGAGAGAGAGACTAACCTGGGCCAACTTACCTGGCGCCCACCAAAGCCCACCTGGTCGGCCTGATGCTGTGCGGCCCAGGCCACAGCGCCCTGGCAGTCATCCCTAACCTCTGCCAGTAGGCAGAGGCGGGACAGAGCACGTGCGCGCGAGGCGCCACGCCTCCTCCCTGCTCGCCTGCCTCATCGAGGCGCCTCTAAGCCCCTTCTCTGCGCCGCTCTGGACCCCTGACCCCCTCACTCTTCCCCTTCGTCTCTCCCTCGCCTCTCCCTCTCGCTCACCCGAACCGCGCCGCCGCCGCCGACGAGCTACACCATGGCCACAGCCACCCCCTCGCTCCCTCTCCGCATCCCTGAGCTCCGCCCCAACCCCGTGGAGCTACACACCCAACGCACGCGACCAGAGGAGGCCGCAGTCGACCGGAGCATCGTTGTCTTCATCTCTGGTGCCCGGAGATCGCCGCCGTCAATTCGCCGGCGCAGAAGCTTCCCCGAGCTCGCCATTCGCCTCGACGCAACCGTAGTGAGCTCCTGCCCCTGATTTCCTTCTCCGCCCCCTCTCTCACACTCCGTAGCTGCTGCACCGCGTTCACCCGCACGCGCCACCGCCTGCACTCGTCGCCGGTGATGCTCCGGTGACCATTTGGTCCCGGGCGTGCGCCCAACATGCTCACCGTCGCGCGTAGAGTCTTCCAGCGCCACGCTGCGCTCGTTTGCACACCACAGCGCCGGTCCCGCGAACACCCGAGCTTCGGCCGCCGCCCGGCTCGATGCCATCGTCGTTCCCGGCTACCCCAGCACCAACCACCGCCACCGTTGGAGGCGCCACACCGCCAGCTACCCGTAGCACCCACCCGCGCATCGAACCGTGGCCGGGTAAGCGTTTTTGACGCTCTCCGCCGTCTCGGCCTCGCCGGCGGCTCAACGCCGGCAGGTTTGACCTCCTGACCAAGTTGACCCCGGGTGAGCCCAGTTTGACCCCTCTGGGTCAATGACAAATGGGACCCGCCTGCTAATTAAGCTAGGATTAGGACTAACTAAAAATTAGTTAGACTAATAACACTGACATGCGGGACCCACTGGTCAGTTTGACCTGGACCGCCCGTTGACCGCTGACATCACAGTGACGTCATGCTGACGCAATAAATCATTTACTGGATTTATTCTCATTCAGGAAATTCCAGAAAATGCTTCAAACTTCTAAAATTCATAGAAAATCAATCATAACTCCAAATGAAATAATTTATATGTGAAAAATGATCTGAAAAATCCAATTTATCCATCTGTACCATTTTCATGCATGTTAGAATAATTTATGACTACTGTTTAGGACAATTCAATTAAATGGCATTTAAGAAATCTTATATGGAGTTTGAATTTGAATCTTGGATTCAAACCAATTTCATTTAATCTGGGTTTAGTTGCATTAGCACAAACCACATCATATTGCCATGTGACACTCATGCATC
>NW_021286361.1:0-1646 GCF_002162155.2 Triticum dicoccoides
GATCTTGGCGGCAGCAGGTTACTAGCGGTGGCGGCTCTCGATGGAATCGTGCAGCAGCAAGAGTTATCGGTGTCTCGGAGTCGACAAGATCAATCGAGATGCGGCAAGGCAGCACAGACGAGGCCCTGGCAGAGGGACGTATTCACGCGTGGTGCCCTAGGCAGTCCAGCGCGATCGGGACAACGGGCGCGCGCATGGGCGGCGGCCCGAAGTGCGTTCCAGCGCACTGATTGGCCAAGTCTACTAAGTCGGGCGTGCAGGAGGCCATGCAGATCGGCGTTTTGATTTTCGTTTTGTGATTTTTCTCGCCCTAGGCCGAGATGGCCGAATTTCGGTCGTTTTTAAAAATTTCGGCCGAAATTTGACCAAATTTTGATTGAAATTTGATTAAAATTTGACCAAAATTTCTCAAATTTGACCAATTTTGGCGGAAGATAGATTTCGCCCTAGGCCGAGATGGCCGAAATTCGGCCGAAATCCATTTTTTACGGCCAAAATTCAAAACCCTGATGCAGATGGCTGGTCAATGTATGGACGGGCTAGTTTGTGGAGCTGCAGATGCACAAGGTCGAGGCATGCAAGTGGAGACGTACACACAAGATTTGTTTGAAAAAAGGGCGTCACATGTGGTGTGCTTGCCATCGGGTGCTTGAGAGAAAAAGGAAAACGGGAAATTTGGGTCAGCTTGTGCCATGTTTGGGCACGGGAGGCTGCCACTGATATGTCGTTTTTGGGGTTTTCTCTGTGTTACATGATGGCAGCGGTCAATGCACTGCAGGAAATAAGGACGCGGAGTCGCAATATTCATGGAATATCAATGTCAATTGGTAGTTGGATCAATGTTTATTTTGGTCTGAAGGCTGCGTATTTTCAAGTGTTGCATCAAGGTGGATGTTTAATCTGTTGGTGTGACGGGTTGCTTGATTGTGTAGCGGAATGCCAAGTTGATCAAGATGGAGCACATGCGACGAGGATGGCGGCATGCGTATATGGCTCGGAGGAGTCTGGAGCTCGTCGTGGCAGGTATCATGCATGCACAGGGCGTCAAGGCAATGCACAGATGTGTGAGGCGGACACGACGCAGGGTGGAGCATGATTACAGTCGGATAACTTTGGCTGGGTCAAACTGGACAGTCTGGCGGACCGACATGGATGTTGGTTAAACCAGAAGACGGCGGTGATTTCAGCGACGACGACATAGGAGCGTGATGTTGATGGTGGCCGACTTCTGGGGCGTGTAAACACGTGATGCAGGCTTGAGGGCTTGTGCGGCTTCGACAGACTATGGCGCGGGGTTGATTCAAGATGGTGCGCACAGGAGAGTTTGAAGTCGACAGGGCGCGGGAGGGTGGAACGTACAACCACCATGGAGTCATGTTGAAGGTGGAGATGGAGTTTAATAAAAGACTTCACTCTGTGCTGATGGAGGGGCTACGGCGTAAGAATTCGGAGAATCGAAGCCTATTTCAGCAGGTAAAGCGAGAGACACATGGATCGGACTGGGCGTCAGTGGTCTGATGGAGACGTGATACTCGGCATCGGTCGGTAATGATCGATGGTTCTCTGCAGTGGGGGTTGAGGGAGTGTGGGCTAGCTACCCGGGAGACTCGACCAGGACAGCAGAGGCTCGGCGCGGTGATAGCGGC
>NW_021286362.1:0-4137 GCF_002162155.2 Triticum dicoccoides
ACCTACACCTCTGCAAAAAGCAGGGAGGATGTAGCAAGTAAGTATCCATCCGGTAGCTCTCAAAATGAACCACAATTTCTTTGGAGCTCAAACATGTTAAAGACAAAATCATTACCATTCACCAAAAAAAGAGACAAAATCATTACAATTCCATATTACCCAAAATAAAGTACAGACGCCCCACGCGTAATTGCCCCTTAAGCTTAGGATGAACACTACCCAACTAGTTCTCGAACATATTAGATATGTTAATTGGAGGTGTCAAGTTGAAAGTGCGCCAAACTAAAAATGCAAATGGACATCACATAAACAAACCGATCCCCTAAACTTAACTCCCTATACCTTATATTTGGCTCCATCCATTTCGCTGAACACTTGCAATGCAGCACACACAACACACATACAAGCAAGAAGGTGGCTCTCGATCGTGTGGCCTCGTGTCCGACCGGCGGCAGTATCAGGCGGCAGGGCTACTCCAGCGATGTCGGGACCGGCTGCACCAATGCTCCAGCTTTCTTAAATGGCGAGCTTCTTCGGCAGCGCCGCGCCTGGATAATACCTCCTCGCCATTGGGCAAGAACAAAATCCCCAATGTCTGTGCAGTCCTCCGCAAGCGCAACCAGGAGGTGGAACACACTCCGGCGCCACGTGACATTGTCTGGACACAACGAAGTGGAGCTCCCCTCGGAGTTGCTGCCAGTGAGGCGGTTGGGTGCAATCAGGTGTGGACGGTGGGGGCGTTGGGAGGAGCACCACCGTCCTAGAGACGACGGGGAGGAGCACCGTCATGGCCGGAGACCGTGGAAAAGACGAACAAATAAAAAAAATCATTGGAATTTGGTGGCAAGAGGTTGGCAGGGCTGCGGGGTGTCGGCGATGGCATGTGGTGGCCATTGGAGGCAAGGAGAGCAGCGCCGGAGTGGATTTGGCCGTGCATGGGTGAGAATGGAGGCAATTTTTTTTACCATGCATGGATTGACGGATGAGTATATTTAAGGGTCGCGGAGTCCGTGGAGACCGTTATAAGGTGCCGGTTTGAGGAGCAAAACGTAATTTATCCTCCTCTAACCGATTATATGGGATCGGTTAGAGATGATGGGAACCCCTCTGTTGGAAGATCTCCTCCGGGCACGAAGTTTCTAATCCTAAACTCATATGCACATTGATGAACAGTAAAATCCAAAAAAACAGTATAAGATTTCAAAAATTTCAGAATTTGTTGCGATAAATATTGATGAATTTCTCACATGCATGCAAAATTTGGTGACGAAATGACATGTGTGGAGGTCTGGGCAAAAACAATAAAATAGATGGTCTAGAAACACCAATTTTGGAGTATCAATAGTTTTTCTCAGATCTCCAGCTTTCATAATGAAATTTACCGAAAAAGGCTTTCGCCCCGCTTTATAAATAAAGCAAACCGCCACAGAGCATACAAACCGAAGCAAGTCCACACACACCCACCCAAGACTCACGACAAAGTACATAGGTTCTGCTGAGGGCACAACTCAACAAGCCCAAAAGGAAAAGAAAAACAACACCCACACACCAAACACAAGGCGTCTAGTCAGGATCCGGCGGAGGCGGCGGGGGCGGCGGCGACAGGCGGACGGCCATCGAACGGATGTCGGTGATGAAGGCGGAAATGGCGTCACGGTCCGGGGGCGGCTAAGCGGCCGCCAAAGCTGCAAGAAACCCGAGAATTTGTAGAGAGCGTCAGTAGCGCGATGAAGGGGAGCGTGCTGAATCACAAGCTTATTGCGAACGGTCCAAAGAGTCCAGGCGAGAACGCCAACCTCAAGCCACCTAATGTGGCGAGAGGACGCGGGGGACAACTGGAGTTCAGCAAAAAGGTCCGAAAAATTGGTGTGGCACCAACTACCACCGACCACCTCGCGAAAGCAGCTCCAGAGGAACTGGGCTGAGACGCAGGAGAAGAAGATGTGGTTCGAGTCTTCAGGGACTCCACAGAGCGGGCAGATACCGGTGCCCGGGCCATTGCGCTTGCAGACCTCCACTCCAGACGGGACCCGGCCGCGAATCCACTGCCACATGAATATGTGGATCTTCAGGGGAACGCGGACGGACCACACCATCGATAGGGAGAGGGGAGCGGAGGATGGGGCAATGGCCGGGTACAACGACTTGGTGGAGAACAAGTGCGGTTGCACCAAAAAAGTACATGGGCACCTACACCTCTGCAAAAAGCAGGGAGGATGTAGCGTGTAAGTATCCATCCGGTAGCTCTCAAAATGAGCCACAATTTCTTTGAAGCTCAGACATGTTAAAGACAAAATCATTACCATTCGTAAAAAAAAGAGACAAAATCATTACAATTCCATATTACCCAAAGTAAAGTATAGACACCCCTCGCGTAATTGCCCCTTAAGCTTAGGATGAACACTGCCCAACTAGTTCTCGAACATATTACATATGCTAGTTGGAGGTGGCAAGTTGAAAGTGCGCCAAACTAAAAATGCAAATGGACATCACATGAACAAACCGATCCCCTAAACTTAACTCCCTATAGGTTATATTTGGCTCCATGCATTTGGTTGAACACTTGCAATGCAGGACACACAACACACATACAAGCAAGAAGGTGGCTTTCGATCGTGTGGCCTCGTGTCCGACCGGCGGCAGTACCAGGCGGCAGGGCGACTGCGGCGATGTCGGGACCGGCTGCACCAATGCTCCCGCTTACTTAAATGGCGAGCTTCTTCGGCAGCGCCGCGCCTGGATAATACCACCTCGCCATTGGGCAAGAACAAAATCCCCAATGTCTGTGCAGTCCTCCGCAAGCGCAACCAGGAGGTGGAACACACTCCGGCGCCACGTGACATTGTCTGGACACAACGAAGTGGAGCTCCCCTCGGAGTTGCTGCCGGTGAGGCGGTTGGGTGCAATCAGGTGTGGACGGTGGGGGCGTTGGGAGGAGCACCACCGGCCTAGAGACGACGACGAGGAGCACCGTCATGGCCGAAGACGGTGGAAAAGATGAACAAACAAAAAAAAGATCGTTGGAATTTGGTGGCAGGGCTGCGGGGTGTCGGCGATGGCATGTGGTGGCCATCGGAGGCAAGGAGAGCAGCGCCGGAGTGGATGTGGCCGTGCATGGGTGAGAATGGAGGCAATTTTTTTACCATGCATGGATTGACGGATGAGTATATTTAAGGGTCGGGGAGTCCGTGGAGACCGTTATAAGGTGCCGGTTTGAGGAGGAAAACGTAATTTATCCTCCTCTAACCGATTATATGGGACCGGTTAGAGATGATGGGAACCCCTCTGTTGGAAGATCTCCTCAGGGCACGAAGTTTCTAGTCCTAAACTCATATGCACACTGATGAATAGTAAAATCCAAAAAAAAAACAGTATAAGATTTCAAAAAATTCAGAATTTGTTGTGATAAATATTGATGAATTTCTAACATGCATGCAAAATTTGGTGAAGAAATGACATGCGTGGAGGTCTGGGCAAAAATAATAAAATAGATGGTCTAGAAGCACCAATTTTGGAGTATCAATAGTTTTTCTCAGATCTTTAGATTTCATCACGAAATTTTGCACGCGGGTCAAACATTCATCAATATTTGTCTGGAAAAAATAAGAATTTTTTGAATTACTTTATTATTGCTTTGAATTTTCTATTATGTGAGCTCGGGATTAGAAGAGCATTTTCATCGCCGTCGAGACTAGAGGGAAACCCCTTGCTAGGGCTGGATATCGACGTAAGCAACAGTGGATACATCAAGAACAGTTCCCAAAGGAGAGAAAAGGGCACGTCCAGCCCAACCGTCTGCCGCCGTTCCGTGGGCTCCTTCACCCGTTCGCCGATCCGCAACGTGAGGATGGAGGAGCCCCGAATCTTCGCGTTAGGCGTGTAGGTAGGTCTAGGATAGGTAGGTCTGGCGGCGTTGCATCCATGGAGTCGGCAACGTCTTGAAGAATAAAGTTTTCCTAGGCCTGGCTCCATCTTGGCAGCGTCTTTTCCGGTGGTGTCGAATGTCTCAGGGATATGTGTGCTCGCCGTCGGCAAGTATAGTGTGTGGGCGGTTCTGTTTTTGGCGATGACGGCAGTGACGCATCCGAGAATAATGCCCGGGCTCCAGTCCTGTCTTGACGGTGTCCATGGCAGCGT
>NW_021286362.1:6157-8075 GCF_002162155.2 Triticum dicoccoides
CGGAAACTAAAGGGTCATTATGTGGTGGATTTGCTTGACAGGATAAGGATAGAATACATGCAGAAATTTCATTATCGTGCAGGAATAGCCGAGGCAAAATTCATGGGCCACATTATCATCCCTGCCGTGATGAATGAACTGAAGCAGAAGACAATAGGCTTGGAAATGAACATGACGCTTTGCTCGGGTACCACAGCAGAGATATCATATTTGGATAAAGAGAAGAGGGAATGGAGATATCCAGTGGATTTAGAAGCTAGAACTTGCAGTTGTAGGCAATGGCAGATAACTGGGTTGCCATGCATTCATGCCTTGTTTTTCATCACTTCTCTTCCAGGTCCAGCAGGGAACATACAGCAGTATGTGCATGATTACTACTCTGTTGCAAGGTTCAAAGCCACATATGCTTATGCCTTGCCTGCTATGGAGGGAAAACAACAATGGGACATGGTGAACCCTGGATTCAAGCTTTGCGCTCCAGTTCTGAAGAGAGCAGCAGGTAGACCAAGGAAGAGTCGAATAAGACCTCGCAGCGAAGGAGCTGGACTTGGAGCGAGGAAGCGTAAGTGCACAAGATGTGGTGGGTCTGGTCATTTCGGTAAGTATTGTGATAACACAGTAGATCCAGCGTTCGGAGAGAGTTTCGATGAAGGCTTCGATGAAAATGTTGGTCAGCAGCCGATTGCCTCAACAGATGATGAAAATGTTGGTCAACAGCAGGTTGCCTCAACACATGATGAAAATAATGGTCAACAGCCGGTTGCATCAGATGAGGAAATTGATGAGGTTCCAAATGATGATGGTCAACAGCCGCATGATTTTGACGATGATCCAAAATATATCCTCCAAATAATGATTCAAGTGAGGCTCCAAATGGTGATCCAAGTGAGGCTCTAAATGGTGATCATGGTGATCCAAGTGAGGCTCCAAATGATGATCCAAGTGAGGCTCCAAATGATGATCCAAGTGAGGCTCCAAATGGTGATCCAAGTGAGGCTCTAAATGGTGATCATGGTGATCCAAGTCAGGCTCCAAATGGTGACCAACCTTCTGTTGTTGTGAGTTCTGCTAGGTATGTAAATCTTGCAAGGGTCAAATACTACTGTACATCTATCACTTGACACGATCTTATTACCGTTTATGTTTGGACCCTTTATGTTTTGCACAGCTCTATGGTAGGTTTGAAGAAGACGCGCAAGGTACCGACAACCAAGAGAAGAAGAGAAGAAACAATGAGCACAAGGTGCACGAGGAGCAAAGTGATGGCAAGAAGCTCAAGGAACAGACAGAAGCCCCAACGCTATCTATGAACAATTATGAAACATTATGAATAAGGAATGATGTTGTATTATGAAACATTTATCACTTGACATGTTGTATTTCTGTTGGATGATGTTGGACCTATGTTAGAAGTATGTTTGACATGATGTTTAAATATCTGTTGGATGATGTTTGAATGAGCACATGGTTTTTCCTTTTTTCGATTTTTTTGAATTTTGTTTTGCTCATTTAAATTCTGGTCAAACCTAACTTTGACCAAGATTTAAGCAAGTCTAAAACATCAAAATGAAAAACTAAGCCTGGATACTTCTTAGTCAATCCAAAATGAAGTTGTGGTGAGGTTTTTGAAATTTTCATGAAAAATGTGCTAAAAAGAGGGGTCCAAAGGTAGGGTAAACGGCCTCATTTCTAAGCAAGGTTTTTTTCAACCTTATCTAAATCAGCCAAATAACTTTCCTACACATATATTCTATATGTACAGACTATGTGCGCTGGTTTTTCCATTTTTTGATTTTTTTAAATTTGTTTTGCTCGTTTGAATTCTGGTCAAACTTAACTTTGACCAAGATTTAAACAAGTGTAAAACATCAAAATGAAAAACTAAGCCTGGATCCTTCTTAGTCACTCCAAAATGAAG
>NW_021286362.1:9621-11659 GCF_002162155.2 Triticum dicoccoides
CGATCCTCTCCAACTTCAAACACCCAAGCGACCAAGCCCTCCCCAAGCGAGACCAAGTGAAGAAGATGCAGTTCAACGGGCCGACCTTCCGCCGTCCGCCTGTGGTGCCGGAGCTGCGCTACCCACCGGGCGTGCTCGTGGAGAGGGAGCTCCGTGTGTGGGCTATTTCAAGGTGGAGGGGTTCCGTCGAACTCACCCGCGCCTTCCTCAGAGCCGGCTATGCCCACCTCCCACGGGGCTCGCCGAGGATGTTCACCCTCAACGAGGTTCGTGACCGCGGCGGCATCCTCCTACTGCTCACGGTCACCTTCACCAACCCATTTGACGCGCGCGAGCTCCTCGGCCAAGTCTTTTGGTGCGGCTGCGAGGCCATCTTCTTCACCATCTACAACATCTACACCAACTACGAGAGCATCTTCCCCGCTCCAGGCCAGATGCACTCCCTTCCCTACGACGACGAGGAGGAGGTGTGAAGATGAAGATGGTGTTGAAGGGGCGCGCGCGGCCAAGGTGGAAGAAGGAGGTCAAGATGAAGATGTTCAAGCCCGGAGTCAAGCTCGTCATGTTTGGTTTTTTATTTTGTTGCTTTTCTATGTCATGTCGTGTCGTGTCATGTTTCGTCATGTGTCCATGAACTGTCCGTGAACTTATCTAAGTTATTGTAATGGTACGGTGTGTTCTATCTCATTATGTGTGTTAAAAAATGTCCGTGCCCAAACTTATCATTTCTTCCCTAAACAAGTCATGAAGTTCAAGAACTTGTGGTTTTCATTAATGAAAATCGTAGGGGATGAGAAGCCCTCTGTTTCATTCAAACAAAAAGTCATGAACTAACATGTAAATTTATTCCCTTTAAATCCTAAACCAAGTGCCACTCTAACCCTAAACCAAGTGCCACTCTGACCAAAATCATGTGGTAGTGCAACATACATTTTCAACCTTCCAACCCTCCAAAATTTAAGTCCAAAACAAAGGAAAACCACTCTCACGCGTGTGCAAACATTCACGGTCTCACTATTTTTTTTAAAAAAAATTCACAGTCTCACTATGTATACCTTCCTTCCCTACATATGTTAAAGTCTTGCCATCTGTCCTAGCGGTTACCAGCGCAGCCCTAAACACCACAAACCCACGCGGTCCTGGGTTCGAGTCCCCAGCCGCACCAATTTTTTGTGCATTTTCCACCCTTCATTTTTTTATACATATTATGTTTTCCTCAATGTAATGCCCTTAAAAAATGTTCATTTATTTTGGCACCTGGCGTAAACCTCTACCAGAGCTGAGGCACATTTTCCATGACATTTTGGTCTTTGATTTAAATTATTTGAATTGGATCAATTAACAGCTCCAAAAAATTTCTAACCTTAATTGTTTGGCTCCGGAATAATTCAATTAGCTTCAACAAAAAGTTTCAGCATTATGATTTACTGCCTAAATTAAATCAGAATAGAAAACAAAAAAATACGCAAGAAAACCCCTGAATGGGCCTAATTGGATGCAGTTGGCCCATTAGTCTAGCCTGCACTTGGCTCTACGCTCTGAATTTGGCCCAAGAGCAACCTTTTTTTCGGACAGAAATGCAGAGCAGAGAGCTGCATTTCATTGATCAAAAGTTTCTAAATTCCTAATTTCTTCTCTTTTTTCCAACATATTTAAATGTTGGTCACTTCTTCTCTTTTTGTTTCAACATTTAAACAACTTTAACCAACATTTAAACTAGGTGAATTTCTCAAACAATTTCAAGATTACAAATTCCTTCATAATTCATGCCTTTCCATACATTTTCAACATTACAACCAGTGCGATTACCATACCTACAAATGCCCAAAAGTATTTGCAAATGGGTATTGGTAGTGCTTGATCTTCAAGCTTCCTAACCTTCTTCTTCAACATCCTAAGCTCAATAGCTAGCTCTCTGTCAGTGCGTGCTTCGTCATCCATCTCTTCTTCCGGAGCTCGTGGTGTGGCCACTGCCGTTCGTGGCAGCATGCGCAACCACTCTTCATGCTCTTCTTGCAGTTCATTCATCAGAGTCTTG
>NW_021286363.1:0-867 GCF_002162155.2 Triticum dicoccoides
GTTTGATAAGTTTTTTCAATGAGTACATACCTTGACAATATTTTGAAGTAGTTCAAAATGGAGTGGTCAAAGAAAGAGTTCTTGCCTGTATTACAAGGTGTGAAGTTGAGTAAGACTCAAAGCCCGACCACGGCAGAAGATAGAAAGAGAATGAAAGTCATTCCCTATGCCTTGGCCATAGGTTCTATAAAGTATGTCATGTTGTATACCAGATCTATTGTATACCCTGCACTGATTTGGCAAGGGAGTACAATAGTGATCTAGGAGTAGATCACTGGACAGCGGTCAGAATTATCCTTAGTAAAATAAGGATATGTTTCTCGATTATGGACGTGACAAAAGGGTTCGTCGTAAACGGTTACGTCGATGCAAGTTTTTGATACTGATCCAGATGATTCTAAGTCTTAATCTGGATACATATTGAAAGTGGGAGCAATTAGCTAGAGTAGCTCCGTGCAGAGCATTGTAGACATAGAATTTTGCAAAATACATACGGATCTGAATTTGGCAGGCCCGTTGACTAAGATTCTCTCACAAGCAAAACATGATCACACCTTAGTACTCTTTGGGTGTTAATCACATAGCGATGTGAACTAGATTACCGAATCTAGTAAACCCTTTGGGTGTTGGTCACATGACGATGTGAACTATGGGTGTTAATCACATGATGATGTGAACTATCGATGTTAATCACATGGTGATGTGATCTAGATTATTGACTCTAGTGCAAGTGGGAGACTGAAGGAAATATGCCCTAGAGGCAATAATAAAGTTATTATTTATTTCCTTATTTCATGATGAATGTTTATTATTCATGCTAGAATTGTATTAACCGGAAACATAATACATGTGTGAATACATAGACAA
>NW_021286364.1:0-796 GCF_002162155.2 Triticum dicoccoides
ATAAACGCACCACATGATTCGTTAACCATGGAAACCAATTCGGGACCCCAAAACAGTGAGTAATAGTCCATGAAACGGCCCAAAATCGGCCAAAACTGCCAGTGTTGACGACCGACACGTAAGCGCACCTTGGGGTTCAACAAATATGGAAATCGCTCCGGGACCCCAAAACAGTGAGTAATAATCCAAGATACGGGTCAGAATCGGCCAAAACTGCGAGTGTTGATGACCGACAGATAAACGCACCACAGGGTTCGTTAACCATGGAAACCACTCCAGGACCCCAAAACAATGAGTAATAGTCCATGAAATGGGCCACAATTGGCCAAAACTGCCAGTGTGGATGACCGACACGTAAGCGGACCTTGGGGTTCAACAATTATGGAAATTGCTTTGTTACCCAAAAACGGTGAGTAATAATCAAAGAAACGGGCCAGAATCGGCCTAAACTGTCAGTGTTGATGACCGACACATAAACGCACCACATGGTTCGTTAACCATGGAAACCACTTCGGGACCCCAAAACAGTGAGTAATAGTCCATGAAACGGCCCAAAATCGGCCAAAACTACCAGTGTTGATAACCGACACGTAAGCGCACCTTGGGGTTCAACAACTATGGAAATCGCTCTGGGACCCCAAAACAGTGAGTAATAATCCAAGAAATGGGCCAGAATTGGCCAAAGCTGCCAGTGTTGATGACCGACACGTAAACGCACCACAGGGTTTCTTTAACCATGGAAACCACTCCGGGACCCCGAAATAGTGAGTGGTAGTCCATGAAACGGGCCAGAATC
>NW_021286365.1:0-1801 GCF_002162155.2 Triticum dicoccoides
GTAGGGGCGATCTCCCACGCCTGCATGTGTGAGAGCGGCCGCTTTAGTTTCTCCTCCTGCACCACCAAATAGGGGTTAGTCATACAGAAGAAAGTGATGGTAAATAGAAGAAGAATGTTTAATGGGGTTAGTCATACATTAACTGCCATGTGGAGATAGTGGTTTCGGTTTCCCTGAGCATGTACTCCCTCCTTCCCTCGGTTAGCCTTGTTTTTGACTCTCATAGCCGCCCAGGCTCCAGCCTCATCACACCAAAGATTCACCAATGCCGCCCAGGACTCGTCTTTTCCATAACACCAATTTGGTAACACCTACATAATGAAAGCATAATGGCATGTCAACACGAAACGGTGAAATGTACCACAAGGTAATGAAAGCATAATGAAACTTACCTTCAAGAACTCGTCCCTATCGAAGGTAATGCCCATCCTCCACGCATCTTCCTTGGTCATCTTCACACCAAGATAGTCGTGATGGTATGTCGAGATGGCCACATAGCGCACCTCGTACTGCATCTGGCGGGCCTTCTTCTTGCATTGGTGTAGCACGATCTGGTCCGCTCTGGCCCTATGCTCTGGAAGAACTCGATAGAATTTCTACAATCCTGCATGAAACAAGAATGGAAGAAGCCATGAGTTAAATCATTCATGAAACTAGAATGGACTTGTGCTTCTGAAGAGAACTCACCCAGAAAGTGGTGATCACGGCCTTGGCATGGGTCCCATGGTCCGCGTGGAGGGCCGCTTCCCAGTGCTCCCAGCTCGTGGCCAAGACCCGATGGTCCGGGTGCCTGACTGGATCCGGATAGTACAACCCCGGCAAGTGTAACTTCAGCAAGACGGTGATGAGGCCGTTGGGAATACGGACCCCTTTAGAATATATCCAGTTGCTGCAAAAGAATGAACTATTAGCATGTGACAAGCAAAATAAATAACAACCGGAATGAGCACGTGACAAGCAAAATAATGAAATTATTATAAAGTGGCACTTACTCTTTCCCTGTGGGCTCAATGAGCTACTTCTGCTCCTCAGTAGCAGGAACCTGCTTTGGTAGCTTTGCGTTACCACGCAGCCACCCCTTGTTGTCAACCTCCTCCCGCCCACCACCATCATCCCCGCCACCACCCTCCTCCTCGCCTGCCTCCCCCTCCCCAACCTCCTCCTCATCATCCTCCTCCTCGTCCTCCTCCTCCACCTCCTCCTCGGCCCCATCCCGAACCTCCTCCTCCTCCTCGCCTGCCTCGTCCTCCTCCTCCTCCTCTCCAGAGGAGGGTACCTCACTAGAGGAGGGCCTCGAAGAAAACACCCCTAAGTCGGTGAGGGTGCGCTCTTTCTGGCCGCGACCCCCTGTAGTGGCTCTCCCACCACCTCGCCCTCTAGGGGCTCTCCCCCCGCCCCCTCCTCCTCTAGGGGCACCTCTCCCTCGACCTCCCTGTGAGGAGTCATCATCAAGTAGCCGGGGGAGGATTACGTGCTCGACCACTCCGACTAGGCAGGCCGACGACCTTGCGTAGGAAACCCACGCCGTCGGCCTTCCCCTTGCCCATGTTCCACGAACCTGCATTGAAAAGAGAATAAGAAATTAGTAAAATAATGAAATGAAGGAAAAGGCATGATAATAAACACATTAATAAAAATGCATAAAAAGGCATATTCCTAAACTATAGAAAAAAAGACTTGTAACGTACATCTGCTAGAAACCATATGAATCATCTCTGTTGTAACCTCTTTCTCGGTTCGTCTCATCATCACTATCAATCATATCATCTTCGTTGTCTGATGGAGGTGGAGGCTCTTCCTC
>NW_021286366.1:0-1189 GCF_002162155.2 Triticum dicoccoides
TGGAGCTATATGATATTGGCCATATCATGTCACAACTATATAATTGCATGTGATGTTTATTATGTATTATGCATCTTGTTTACTTAGGACGACGGTAGTAAATAAGATGATCCCTTATAAAATTTCAAGAAGTGTTCTCCCCTAACTGTGCACCGTTGCTACAGTTCGTCGTTTCTAAGCACCACGTGATGATCGGGTGTGATGGATTCTTACGTTCACATACAACGGGTGTAAGACAGTTTTACACAGCAAAAACACTTAGGGTTAACTTGACGAGCCTAGCATGTGCAGACATGGCCTCGGAACACGGAGACCGAAAGGTCGAACACGAGTCGTATGGAAGATACGATCAACATGAAAATGTTCACCGACGATGACTAGTCCGTCTCACGTGATGATCAGACACGGGCTAGTCGACTCGGATCGTGTAACACTTAGATGACTAAAGGGATGTCTAATCTAAGTGGGAGTTCATAATTTGATTAGAACTTTATTATCATGAACTTAGTCTAAAACCTTTGCAAATATGTCTTGTAGATCAATGGCCAATGCTAATGTCAACATGAACTTCAACGCGTTCCTAGAGAAAACCAAGCTGAAAGATGATGGCAGCAACTATACGGACTGGGTCCGGAACCTGAGGATCATCCTCATAGCTGCCAGGAAACAATATGTCCTAGAAGGACCGCTAGGTGACGCTCCCGTCCCAGAGAACCAAGACATTATGAATGCTTGGCAAACTCGCGCTGATGATTACTCCCTCGTTCAGTGCGGCATGCTTTACAGCTTAGAACCGGGGCTCCAAAAGCGTTTTGAGCATCATGGAGCATATGAGATGTTCGAAGAGCTGAAACTAGTTTTTCAAGCTCATGCCCGGGTCGAGAGATATGATGTCTCCGACAAGTTCTACAGTTGTAAGATGGAGGAGAACAGTTCTGTCAGTGAGCACATCCTGAAGATGTCTGGGTTGCACAACCGTATGACCCAGCTGAACATTAACCTCCCAGATGAGGCGGTCATTGACAGAATCCTCCAGTCGCTCCCACCAAGCTACAAGAGCTTTGTGATGAACTACAACATGCAGGGAATGGAAAAGACCATTCCTGAAGTGTTCTCGATGCTGAAGTCAGCAGAGGCTGAAATCAAGAAAGAACATCAAGTGTTGATGGTCAATAAGACCACTAAGTTC
>NW_021286367.1:0-30508 GCF_002162155.2 Triticum dicoccoides
GCGCCGCCATAGTTGTGCCCCGCGTCCACGGCCGGCTTCTCCACGTCCATGGCCACGTCCAGGTCCGGTGTCTCCGGCACCACCGCGTTCATGGCCAGCGACAGCAAACCGCGAGGGCACGCAGCCGGCAAGACCAAGCCGTGAGGGCACGCTGCACTTCTCCGACTTGAGCACACGCTCGCGGTGTCCAGCTTGCTAGCTGCATAAATGGAGAGTTGAGGAGATGGTGTGTACTAGTAGTACTAGTACTCTTTGTCATCCCGGCCAGCGGAGGAGTGGGGGCTTTCTCGTCCAAACTCCAGCGCCAGCGCACGCATTGGTATCTGCGATGCAAACTATGCGCACTATAATCTGGAACGGAGGGAGTAGCAAATAAATATTGTCTCTTTCGCTATGAAGTCAAAAAGAAAAAATCTCTATATAGGATGTATATACAATCAGAAACCAAAGTGTATTTCCCAGGCAGCTATGAAGATTAATGTGGGTGCTTCTTAGATAAACGGTTGCATCTGGTAAGCGCAGCCTCCAAGGATGCATCCGACGCTCACCCCGCCGACGTTTGCCTATTCCCAGTTGACCACGGCTGTAACAACTCCGCGCTCCTCCACAGTCTCTCGAGCCTATCCTCATCCCCAAGCATCTGTGCTCTCACCCATGGCTCACCAGGCTGATCACATACGTGACCGCTTTCCGGTGTACGCAACGGCTGCGGTGTGACGGCCTAACTCGCAGTAGCTTGTGCGGGGAGAGGAGGAGGTCTTCGTGGGTCAGTATGTCACTTGATTGAGGCACCCGCATGCTCTACGGATACTGATTTTTGCTAATTAGCAACCACGTTCCACACTCTAACCACGATAACACATCATTTTATAACAGGGCAGTGATTTATTTTGCGGAGATCAAAAATCTCTGAATTTCTGAGAAACAGCTTTCTACTTCAGCAGTAGGGTTGGCCTAAAGCCAGCCCATAGAATATATACGGGCTATGTTGGTACAGTTTCTTATTCATGCACTCTAGTTGTTTGTGTTTTTGTCAAACCAGCATGTGCCATGGTTCAAACATAGAGTGGTCATAAGTTATTGAATCTTGGTGGTCACGAATTTACACACAAAAGACCTGGGGTCCTGGAAAGTTTCGGAATGCTTCTTCTTTTTTTTTCTTTTTTTAGTTGCTACTTTTTTTGTAGGATAGTTGCTATTTTATTTGACTACGCTGATTTCATATGGTGTCACATCCTCATGGAAAATGACTATTTAATTGTAATAATGAAATGCTACTCCCTCGGGTATAGAGAATTTTTTTTTTGATGATTGGCTATAAATAGAACTAACTTCTGATTAGCATTATGCATGGGCATACCATTTTTTTTCTTATCTTCGTATGTACTCCCTCCGTTCCAAAATACTTTTTCATGATTTTTTTCAAATTAGATAAGCTCTGAATATTAACACAAGTGAAAATGACATTGCCTACAAGATTATCACACCATGAGAAGTCAGTAGTTCAAGATTGCCTTTAACAGTCGAAAAGTACAAGCCCCTTTAACCAGGATAACAACATTCATTTTTCTCTATAAAAAAAGGGAGTAAGTGAGTAAGTACAAAGCGGTCTAATGTTTGCCAAGCCACATTTTTTGGATTCCATACGTGCCCTTCCATCTAAAATACAGCATTGACTAATTGACCATGCGTTGCAACACCAATCGTGTCCGACAGATACCTTACGCCCACCATATTCTAGTATTTGGTAAAATTCGACTTGATTTGAGTATGGGTAGGGAAGGCAACGAATGTGTTGATTTTCTTGAGGTTTTGGTAAAATTTTGATTTGATTTGGGTATGAGCAGGTGGAGCAAGGAATGTTTTGATTTAGTTGAGATTTTAATCAAATTTGATTTGATTTGATTGTGTTAACGAAGGACATGGTCTTGGGACGAACATACAAACACCAAATACTCATCTTTAATGGTAAAGAAAAAACTACATAAATGGTACTGATTTGTTCAGAGTGTGGACACGATCTTGCCTTGCCGTGACAAATGTATTGACGTTGATTCATTCAGGCAACTAAAATAACAGCAAACATGAAAACAAAAGGACAAGAGAATTTGGGGTACATCCAAATAAATGTCTACATCTTTCATCTTTGGACATGACATGTAGTACACGCTAGCTGTTGGCGTCGCAAACAATTATTCACTGACCGATCATCTGTATCATTTCCATGCAAGTTAGCAGTTGTAGTCTCCTAGTAGGCGTCATCGTGCCCAAGTCTTCAGGTCAGCATGGATGCAATACAGCGACTGTCACTTGACGCTGACCTAGAGCTCATCGTCATGAGCCACGACCAAGTTCGCCGGCGCAGCGACGTCGCGGCCGTGGGCCTTGTGGTCTCCGAAGGCCCGGTTGAGGAACATGGCCAGCCTCACTCCGCCCTGCGCGATCCGCCGCGTCACGATCGGGAGCCTCGAGCCGAAGTAGTCCTCTGCAGCGCACGAAGCATCATTCAGGATGAATGACATGGCATGGCATGATGAACACGAAGCCAGGTGGAGCCGGGAGGTGGCTTACCGGACAGTGTGTCTCCGTCGTGGACGCCGTCGTAGCCCCACTTGCACGCCAGGCCTATGCTCTCCGTGGCATACTTGGTTGGGCAGGACATGAGGTCCGCGCAATCTTTCCATGAAGACTCGTCGGACCATGAGCCCTGGAGGAAGAAGACAGACGTGTATATATCACAATATCTAAGCTAGTCTGTGAATTTCAGGCATTTTCCTGGTCTTGGTATATTGAAAAAAAAATGTTCCTGGTCTTGAAGAGCACGTCTGTAAATGTGCGACAGTTCATTTGGTTTGCAACATACCTTGGTGATGTTGTGCTGGAGGTCCTTGCGGAAGGCGGCCATGTCCTTGGCGTAGCGCTCGGCGAGCACCGTGAGTATTATCTCCCTGTCCCATACCTGCAGATTACAGGTGAAAATTTAAGCTCTGCTTGTGACATGTCATTGCGTGTACGTAAAGAGGATCACTGAGTTTATTTACATGATGGAGGTTGGACTTGTGCTTGAACCAGCGTAGGTTCACCGAGTTGCCCCCCATGTCGCTCGTGAACCCCACATGCATCGGCTGCACATACATACCATGGACAAAATTGAAAAATTATGTCAGACACTGATCTGTACAAATGATCACAGGATTACTAGATTTCAGAAGGATTTTTTTTATACCTGGTGAATATCTCCCATGAAGTGTGACAGGAACAGCAGGGCTTCCGTCAGGTTATCTGCATTTTCAACAGATTCAGTCAAGAACTCAGAACAGTGATACAGAAACGCTGGGTGACAAGACATGAACACCCTCGCATAGACGCTTACACTTGCGATCGGCGCTGCCCTGCTTGTAGTGCATGAGCTGGGACGTGAAGTTGGCGACGGCGCCGGCCACACACATGTCCTTGGCGCCGCTGGGGTCATGGCAGTCCCCTGTGCAGCCATTGGACATATATCATGGTTTTAATTCAGAAATTCAGAAGAAGTTGTGCTTCTCGACGTACGGGCGTAGTCGAAGGTGCAGGCCTTGTCGGGGGTGTCGATGAAGTGCAGCGGGCTGGTCCAGCGGTACTTGTACCAGTGCCTCACCTGGTCCGGCCACACGCACATCGCCGACAGGTCGCCGCCCGCCTCCTCCGGCAGAAGGTTCTTCACCGCCTGCGCCGCCGCAGGCTCCAGCAGATCCTGCCACGACAACACAATCAATCGCCCATTTAAGGTTTCAGTGGTGTCGACAATGCAGGATGCCAAAGATATTACAGTAAACAGAATGACAAGTTCTTTTTTCTTTTACCTGTGCGATCTGGCATGTGAGCATGTGTCCCTCGGTGCTCCACGCCCGCGCCGCTGGCGCCGACGCGAGCACCAGCCCGAGCACCGCCGCTACCATGAACGCTCCTGAGGACGCCATTGCCAATGTCGGTAGGTCTCGTTGCTCAAGGTACTCTGCACCTGGTTGATGAGAGATTCAGAGGACATAATGGCGATATATATGCAGGGGAGCTGGATGAGGAAGGCGGCGAGGTTTCTTTGAGTGCAAGCATGGCGTTGGTGGTTCCTTCGCTTAGCTCCATGAATTACGTGCTCGGAATCTAGTGGTTGTGGTTGTGGTTCAGTGGAAGCTCCCTTTTGCTTCCCCTGTTATCGTGGGAACTGACGAGGTTGCTGTTTTTGCGTACGTTTCCGATGCTTGAAGCATCACCCTAAATGCCAGAACTGGGCCGGGCCTGGGTGGATCGCGTTGGGCCAGGCCTTGGTGGAATGCGTTGGGCCGGGCCTGGGTGCGAGAGACAAAGCGCTGCGGCGGCGAAGCGGCCGACGACGGAGGATAAACTTCAGTTTGACATCCGAAACGGCTGGGTTGCTGTCGCCGGCCGCCGGCGATGTCGACGGCTGCAGCCACCGCCGCACTGACCTCCTCCAACTTCGCGCGGCGGCCTCGCGCCCCGCGGGGCGGCAGGCGGACGGTGCGGCCGCGCGGGTGCGCGTTCCACCCGGAGGTGGCCCGGGCGGTGGAGTCGCTGCAGGCGGAGTTCCGGGAGGTGGACCGCGCCCTCGCCCTCAACTCCTCCCGCGTCTCCGCCGCCTTCCGCGCCGCCCGTGTCGCCCCCCACGTAAGCTCATACCCCCGCCCCGCTCTTTCTCCACCCCCACTGCCTGCTGCTCTCTGACGCGCGGGTGCCTGTGTGGATTGGGAACTGCAGCACTTCGGTGGGTCGACGGGGTACGGCCACGACGACGCCGGCGGCCGGGAGGCGCTCGACTCCATCTTCGCCCACGTCGTCGGCGCCGAGGCCGCCATTGTGCGACCACAGGTTTCTCCCCATTCCCCCACCCCGTTCTGTTGCTGAACTGAACTCTGAAGTCAGCTCTTACTCTACTCGTTGGTTTGCTAGTTCTTCTCCGGCACGCACGCAATCGCCTGCGCTCTGTTCGCGCTCCTGCGGCCTGGACACGAGGTAACGGACATGAACAAACCGAAACAACGACAAATTTCCACGTCCATACAGGGCGCTCATCCATGCCAAATTTCATCAATCCTGCAGCTCTTGGCGGTCGCCGGGCCTCCCTACGACACCTTGGAGGAGGTCATTGGGATCAGGGGTTCGGCCAATGTAGGATCGCTCAAGGACTTTGGAGTGACCTACCGACAAGTTCCGGTGAGCTGATTTCTCCCCTCAGAGTCCAATAATCTGCTACTCTGTGTTACTTTGCCTCTGCTACTAGGATGTGTTACATTGTGCTTTGGATGGGTTGCTAATGTGGATTCAGTTGTAGCTTGCTGCAGATGGAGGCCTTGACTGGGATGCGCTTGCAAATGCCGTCAGACCGGAGACCGGGTGCGCGCTCATACAGAGGTCCTGCGGCTATTCATGGCGCAAGAGCCTAGGCGTAGCTGATATTCGTAAAGCCATCGATTTGATCAAGGCAAGATTGTATTGTGAATATAATCTATTTGGGGTGGGGAAGCAGAGTATTCCATATCTACTTAACTCATTTAGTATGTACTGACATTGTTCATGATTTGGGTCTCACTTCAGCTGCAAAATCCAAATTGCAAGGTCATGGTTGACAACTGCTACGGCGAATTCGTTGAGACATCAGAGCCTCCAATGGTGGTATGTTCACGATGCTCATCATCATATGAGTAACAGAGCACAGCAGTCCTACCTAATTCTAATTGGGGATTTGCATGACAGGGAGCAGATCTTATTGCTGGTAGCTTGATCAAAAACCCTGGTGGTACCATCACGCCTTGTGGTGGCTATGTTGCTGGGAAGAAAGATTTGGTTGCAGCAGCTGCAGCTCGCCTATCCGCGCCTGGCCTTGGGGTGGAGTTTGGGTCAGCACCTGGCCATGTCATGCGAGCAATGTTTCAGGGCTTGTTTCTTGCTCCACAAATGGTTGGAGAGGCAGTAAAAGTAGGTTGCTTCTCATTTCTTTGCCTCTTTGAGAAAATTATGCATGCAATTGCAAGTGACAATCTTATATTATCCACAGGGGGGTTTGCTAATTGCCGAGGTCATGTCAGCCAAGGGCTATAGAGTTCAGCCACTTCCAAGGGCACCACGCCATGATATTGTACAGGTTGCTTTTAAGCTTATATTCAGTTAGTCTGAAAACGTTTTAACATTAATTCACTAGCACATGAGTGTCCACACGAGCAAGATATGACAGTATCCATGCATGATACAAAATTACAACTGACTTTTGGATAAAATCGGCATAGCTACTGTGATGTGTCACAAATTCAGAAAGCTGATGTAGTGAAAACAGATTGCAGAAAAATAAACATCAATAGAGTAGAGTAAGATAACTGAAGAATGATAACACTCTTCTAAGATTTAAATTTCGTGGAGAACTCATGGCACCGAAACCATCTAATTCAAAGATTGATCTTGACAGAGGTCAAGCGGTCCATTTAAATAGTTTTTTTTGTTTGCATTTAATCCAAAAAATGGATTGTGTTCCACTATCAAGAGATAAAGGAACAAAACCAACGAAAAAAGAGTCTCCTGAAATAGTTAGACAGTGTTACCATGTCACGGCATTTTATGACCATGGAAATAACAAGATTGTTTGTTTTTCTGATAGGCAGTAGAGCTTGGCAACAGGGAGAGACTCGTAGCATTCTGTGAAGTTGTTCAACAAACTTGCCCAGTAGGATCCTTTATTAAGCCAACTGCTGGGGAAACTCCGGGTTATGCTTCAGAGGTGTGTTTGTATACCCTCCTCTATAAATTTTTGTTTGTTGTTTCAGTTAATTTTTTTAATAATTATATTTGAGGGCAGTTTATTCCATGTACTCCCTCCGTCCAGAAATACTTGTCATCAAAATGGATAAAAGAAGATGTATCTAGACATATTTTAGTTCTAGATACATCCCTTTTTGTCCATTTTGATGACAAGTATTTCCGGACGGAGGGAGTATTTACTATTTTGCTGCAACCGGATTGTAATATCTCGCCAAGCTATGTTATTGCTATCTGCATAGTTTCCTTTTTTCACTTTGATACAAAAGTGATTAGTTCACCTGAATCAGGTTATTTTTGCTGACGGGACATTCATGGATGGAAGCACAAGTGAGCTATCATGTGACGGCCCCTTAAGAGATCCATACGCTGTATTCTGTCAAGTTAGTATGAGAATTTGACATCCTTGCACATCCTGATTATTTGTGCTAATGCACGGCTGACTCTAATGGTCACTAAGATTAAATTTGGGGAGCCTGGGCCAGCAAGTACGCCTTCTACCCCCTTGCACTGATGGCTCTTCTCCTTGAAATTACCGATGCAGGGAGGAACGCATTGGACACAGTGGGCTCTTGTCCTCGGTGAAGTTCTCAAGGTCATATAGCTGTTTGTTACCAGAACTATGTCCCATTTCTTGAATGGAGGTTATATATAGCCATTTTCTTGAATGGAGATCTAGAACTATAATTGACTAGTGAAGTAGTGAGTACTTAATCATCAGGTAATCTTCACATTTGCTTCTCATTGATGCTGCCAGATCTGACACGGTGCTGACTAACAAATGGAATTCTTTACTTAATGCAAGAGTCATCATGGTCACAAAATTCTTTTTGTTGAACCTATCGGTGATTTAAGGCAACAGGTTTCAAGGCTGTGAAGAATTCAGCAGGCTGCATTGTGCAACGTCGATTGATTGCCAGAGTAAGTTGAAGCCGGAGCATCATTGATATTGGATAGCTTATGCGATCGACTCGGCAGTTGATTAGGATGCCACACCCTAAACTGTAGTGGGTTAGTTAGAAATGCTTTGGAAGTGATGTACCATGCACTACCAGTTGTATGGGTTTGCCAATTCATTCAACAACAGATAGATGACCGCCACAGCACTTCATTTTGGAGGTTTCATTTGCGTACAGCGGATCTGCATTGCTGAATTGTTAGGGTGATTCTTTTTTATGTTTTTATTTTTCAAATTTTGTTGCTTGATAGTTCAGATCTTGATAGTGCAGAGCGTGAACATGGTGCCGTGTTTATATGGCATGCGATGCCTGAACATCTGCTCTATGAACAAACTTGTGATGTATCACCCTGTCATTGCGGATTGTTGCTCCTTCCCCGTCATGCTCATAGTGGTAACCTCTTGCCACCACGTCAGCCTCTCTCCGGACACCTTCACGTGTTGTTCTTGCACACTGTCAGGATGGAGGTGTAAATTTCCTGACATGGGTGCCATTTTTACATTTTACAAGTACGTACTGTTTACTAAATCGCCTCATGCTACTACAGTAATTTGCTTCCCGCAAAAAAAAAACACACTCTAAAAACTACAGTAAATTGCTGCCGTATGAGGGTGCGTATCTCTACATTTCTTGCCATAACTTAAGCATGGAGTCACATAATTTACTCCGCGCTTCATTGGATGCTTCCTCTTGGATCTTTTACTGTTTTTATATTGTATATGTATTGGAGCTTTCCAAGATTGAGATAATGGATCTTGCAGACATAAAACGACCCACCAAGTCTTCTTCCAGATTTGCAAACGCTCTACCACCACCAAAGCTCCCTCTGACCGAAAGCCGGAGCACCCCGCTGAGCGCCATGGAGATGAAGATGGCCGTCAGCGCGGCCAACTGGCTCGTCGGCAAGGTGCTCAGCAAGCTGTCCGACGGGCTGGTGTCCACCTACATGGCCAGCTCCGAGCTCGGCCGCAATTTCCTGAACGCCAAGAACCAGCTCCAGTACACACAGGGGCTGCTGTCCGCATCCGTGGGCAGGGACGTGGGCGATGATCCTGGCCTGCGCGGTCTGCTGGGGATGCTGAGCAAGAAGGCCGACGAGGCCGAGGACGTGCTCGATGAGCTCCACTACTTCATCATCCAGGTGAGTTGCTAACTTGCTATGTAGAAATCGAGGTACCGGTCAGTTATAGAAATATAGAATCCGCGATGTAGAGATCTAGGTGTCACACGTTGTCTAAAATACTTCATGATTCACCCACCCAGGACGAGATCGATGGCACCAAGGAGGCTGCTGCGGAGGTGGGCGGCGGTATCAAGGGTCACTCCGTCCATGGACGCCATGTTGCTCGCTACACCCTCGGTAACTGCCTCCCGTGCTTTTCATCTCCGCGCACTCAAGGTGATGAGCCTCCTGCAGTTGCTGCTGCTGCAGCTGCTGTTGCTACCAGTAATGATGATGGCGACGTTGATATTAAGTTGCCATTCAACAGAGTAGCCTTGTCCAAGAAAATCAAATCCGTAATAGAGGAGATGAACTCCATACGCCTGCTAGTCTCTGACCTGCTCAAAACTGCAAACCACAACAGCACTCCATTAAGCACACATGTCACCATTGAAAGGCCTCCCACTGGTTCAATAGTTCCACAAGATAGAAAGTTGTATGGAAGGAGTGACATTTTTGAGCAAACTGTAAATGCGCTCACCAGTGGCACATACCATGATAAAACCCTCTCTGTCCTGCCTTTCGTTGGCCCCGGGGGCATTGGAAAAACGACCTTCACACAGCACCTGTATAATGATGAAAAGATCAAGGGGCACTTCCCTGTCAGGGTCTGGGTATGTGTCTCAACAAATTTTGACGTGATTAGGCTCACCCGGGAGATACTTGGCTGCATATCTGGAACTAATGCCAACACATATGAAACACAAAACTTAGACCAACTTCAAAGGGCCATTGCAGAGAAACTGGACTCCAAGAGGTTCTTGATTATCTTGGATGATGTCTGGACATGCAAGAGTGAGCGCGATTGGGAAAACCTATTAGCCCCATTCACAACAGGGGGAACCAAGGGCAGCATGGTTCTTGTCACAACTCGATTGCCATCTGTAGCACACATGGTCAAAACAACTGATCCAGTACAATTGCGTGGTTTAGAACCTGATGACTTCTTTGCAATGTTTGAAGCATGTATATTTGGTCATAACAAACCCAGGGTTTATGAAGATGACTTAGTTAACGTTGCAAGAGATATTGCAAAGAAACTAAAGGGTTCGCCACTTGCAGCAAATACAGTTGGTCGGCTGTTGAAGAAAAACATCTCTTGGGAATATTGGATGGGAATTCTTGAAAAGAATGAATGGCAAAGTGCAAAAAATGATGATGATATTTTGCCATCTCTCCAAATCAGCTATAATTACCTTCCTTTCCATCTGCAGAAATGTTTTTTCTATTGTGCCCTCTTCCCAGAAGATTACAAGTTTTATGATTTAGAAAAGATTACTAATTTCTGGATCGCAATGGGTATTGTAGATTCGTATAACCAAAATGACAAGAATTACTTAGACGAACTAGTGGAAAATGGTTTTCTCATAAAAGATAGTGATTGGAATGGTGAATACTATGTGATGCATGATTTATTGCATGAACTGTCTCGGAATGTTTCATCACAAGAGTGTGTGAATATAAGTAGTTTAAGTTTTAGAGCCAACGACATCCCACAATCAATTCGGCACTTATCAATCACTGTAGAAGATAAATATGATGAAAGTTTTGGTCAAGAATTATGTGAACTGAAGAGTGTAATAGACATTGGAAATTTGCGTACTTTGATGATTTTTGGATTACATAATTCAGAAATATCTAACATTCTGAAAGATGCATTTGAAGGAATAAAGAGTCTCGGGATCTATTTATACCTAGCCTCCCAGTCAGTTCGCCAAAAAGCTTTTCAAGTCTTATCCACCTCCAATACCTTAAAATCATGCCACCTAGTGATGAGGACGATTGCATGTATTCACCTAGAACATCACCAAGATTTTACCACTTGAAATTCTTGGACCTCGATGGTTGGAGATGTAGTGTAATTTTGCCAAAAACCATTAGCCGCCTCGTGAGTTTGCGCCATATTTATTCTTCCAAAGAATTCCATTCCAGTATTCCTGAGGTCGGAAAGATGAAGTGGTTACAGGAGCTAAGAGAATTTCATGTTAAGAAGGAAAGTGTTGGATTTGAACTGAGCCAGCTGGGGGAATTGACAGAGCTTGGGCAGCTTGGTAAATGTAATCTTGAAACCGTGGCATCCAAACAGGAAGCTAATGATGCTAAACTGAAGGATAAAAGAAATCTGAAAGAATTGGAATTAGTTTGGGGTGCAGGGCAACAGATTACAGATGGTGATGTTATTGAGGGTCTTCAACCGCCCCCTAATCTTAGGGGGCTTGGCATTATAAATTATGGTTTTACCACTGGTCCTAGCTGGTTGTGCAGTGACATAAGCATAAAGAGGCTGGGGTCTCTACATCTGAAGGGTATATCGTGGGACAGTCTTCCACCTTTTGAGCAGTTACCACACCTCACCAACATCGAACTGGTGAATATTGCTGGGATGCGTATGTTTGGGCCTGGATTTGGTGGTCTTACAGAGACAAGTTTTATGCACTTGAAGACAATAGAGATCTGGGATATGCTAGAACTTGAGGAATGGGTCGAGGGACCCAATAGCCCTTTGTTTCCAAGGCTTGAATCCATTGTATGTGAAGATTGCCCCCTTCTGTCCTCGTTTTCCTTCTTGGAGTGTTGTACCAACCTTTGTCAACTTTTTATTGAGGATTGCCCAGAGTTGTCTCAGCTGCCCGCTTTGCCTCATACTTCTACACTAACAGGGTTTTCTGTGTACAAAGGGTTTTCCAGAAGATTGACATATGATGGAAAGTGTCTGTCTGCTGATGGGTATATGGGTGCTTTGGCCTTCCAAAATATGGATAAAGTAGAGGATATAGTAATTTCTGAGTCACCTCACGTCTCATTGTCAGTATCAGACCTCCAAAAGATGAACTCCCTGAGAAGACTAGTCGCCACAGGTTGCGGCAGCATGTTCTCTGCAGAATGGTTCAATCCAGTCGTCCTCGAGGATTTGGCAGCCCATGACAAGTCTTTTGACGAAAAAAATATCTCTGTAGCAGCAGGTCTGATCCCAGAGGTGGCAATGAGCAAATCACTGCATCCAAGTACATTCCAACTGGAACAAATGGAGGTGGAAAACATCCCGGCAGTGCTTATTGCTCCCATTTGCAGACGCCTTGCCGCTACCCTTCACAAATTAAAGTTCTGTGGTGATCTGGTGACTGAAACCATCACGGAAGAGCAAGAGCAAGCGCTTAATCTTCTCACCTCCCTCCGAATTCTAGAATTTACAAGATGCAAACTGCGGTCTCTCCCTCGGCTATATGGCTTTTCTTCTCTCTACAAATTTTCGATCGCACGCTGTGATGAAATCCAGTCACTACCGTCCAAGGAGGACCTCCCGGCTTCACTGCTGGCACTAAACGTAAGTGGCTGCAGTCGTGAGATAAAAGAGCAAGCCAAGAAACTTAAAGAAGCAAACCCTTGTTTATTTGTTCGTCAGGTAGGTAACACTCATTTTTTGAATCTAGCAAATTGTTGGAAAGGGAGTAAAAATAGGCTGCTTATCAGTTCTTGCCTCTTCTAAGAAATTATGCATGCAATTGCAAGTGAGCAGGTCGGTTACTTGTACTAAAATGCACAACAGAGCAGGCGGAGAAACTAAAAGAATCAAACCCTTGTTTATCAGATGAGGTAAGTAACACTCACTTTTTGACACCTAGCTAGATTTCTGAATTTTGGGGCAAGTATATAGCATACCTAGTTAGCGCACGCTGCTGACATTTTTCATGGTTTGGATCTCCTTTTAGATGCAAAGTCTAAACTGCAAGGCCATGGTGGACAACTGCTATGATGAAATTGTTTAGGCATCAGCGCCTCCAATGGTGGTATGTTGTTCATGATGGTCATCATCATTCATTGATATGAATGACAGAGAGGTTTCACCTAATCGGGCATTTGCATGGCAGGGAGAGGATCTGATTGCCGGTAGCTTGATAAAAAACCGTGGCAGTTTATGTTGCCAGGAAGGAAGATTTGGTTGCCGCAGCTGCGGCTCGCCTATCTGCACCTGACCACAGGGTGGAGTTTGGGTCAACACCTGACCATGTTATGATAGCAGTATTTAAAGGCTTGATTCTGGGCTTCTTGCTCCGCAAATTGTTGGAGAGGCAGTAAAAGTAGGTTGCTTATCGGTTCTTGCCGTTTCTAGTAAAGGTCATGTCAGCCAAGGGCTATAGAGTTCAACTGCTTCCGAGGGTTCCACGCCATGATAATATGCAGGTTACCTTAACTTTAACATTAAATTGTGCAAAATATTATTTTTGCTATGTTTTATTATCTTCATATTTTCCCTTTTTTGTTTTGATACGAGATTGAATAGTTCATTCACTTGAATTAGGTCAATTTCGCTGACGGGACATTCATGGATAGAAGCACAAGCGTGATATCATGTGATGGGCCCTTAAGAGATCAAAATGCTGCTCCTCGGTCAGGTCAGTTACTTGTACTAAAATGCACAACAGACTCTGATCGGCACCAGGTTTAAGGTTGAGACTTGAGAGCCTGGGCCATCAAGTATGCCTTCTCCGATGCACTGACGGCTCTTCTCCTTGAAATGTATCCATGTAGGGAGGACACACCTGGGCACAGTGGGCTCTTTTCCTGGGTCAAGTTCTGAAGGTCATATAGCCGTTTGTTACCAGAAGACTTGCCATTTCTCGAATGGGTAGGCTCTCCGTTAACTATTGATTAGGAATCATCAGGTAATCTTCATAATTTGCTTGATGCTGTCAGATCTGACACAGTGCTAGCGTCTGTTCGTTGATGGGAATCATCAGGTAATCTTCATAATTTGCTTGTTATTGATGCTGCCAGATCTGACACGGTGCTAGCTAGCTATAACTAACTGACACAAGGAATTCCTTAATGCAGGAACCATCATGCTTACAAAATCTTTTGATTGAATCGACGAGTGAACTTAAGCAGCAGAGATATTTTAAGGTTGTGAAGAGTTCAGCTGATTGATTAGCAGAGTAACTTCAAGTCAGAGCATCATCCATACTGGGTAGCTTCTGCCACCGACTTGCCAGTTCAAGAAGAGATAGAGAATTAGAGATCACATCACTTCATTTTGGGGGATTCTTTTGTGTACAATTAATTCACTTTGTAAAGTGTTTGGGTGATTCTTTTTTACATTGTTATAAAAAAAATTCCACTTAAAAGTAGACCGGATCAGTTTGTAGTTTGCTCATAAACAATTATAGGATTTTTCTTATTTTTTAATGAAGATTTTCATAATTTCCTGATTTAATATTATTCATGTAGCCAGTCTTCTTGTAACGAATATATTTATGGCCATGAATTAATTGATTTTCCCCGTCAAAAGATAAGCATCTTTGCCTATCATTTGTCATTATGGTTAGTTTCGCAGCTTTCTCTTAGGAGATTAATGTACCCATCTGTGCATATACAAGTATATAATGCAGAGTGTAAACATGGTGCCGCATGTATGCCAGCTGTGGCTCTGGTCAATGAGCAAACTTCTGATCAAAGATATCTTCATCATGAGAGCAGATGCAAATGCAAGCATCATAGTTACTGCTAAGCAAAAGTCAAAGAGAGACAAACCTCACGCCCCCAAGAGCATGTGCCTCACCTTGAGGCAAGAGAAGCATCCTGCATTCCTAAGCAAGTAAGCAGCTTTTCCTTTCCAGAATCCAAGCAACCGAAAAGAAGGCCAAGTTTCTTCACACTGCGGCCACAGATGTCGTCGCGGTGCACAATAAACAGAGCAATGGCTGGAGATCCTGGGAGGATGCTAGTGAGAGGGTGCACTGCACACAAGACACAAGATGGAGATGGATGGAGGTGGTATGATGAGGAGCGAACCTCGAGGCGAGGGTCGATCTGTTGTTGGTCCGATCTTTCACAGCACAAATATCCATCACAACAAGAAATAGATGCGGGTTTGCAAAGATGTTCACAAACCTCGCAAAAACAACACGCCAACCCCTCGATCTGAAGGAATAACGTGGACGAACCGTATAGGTTCAGCTTGTAATCTCCTACACGTCGCGTCGCAGGAACTCACACGCCAATAGAGACTTTTGACAAGATTTTTCAAAACTCGATAATGACCGACGACCGAAAAACACACACGTGTCTAATTCATCTCGAAAATAACCTCCGTACAATGATGCACCACCCTGGTTATTTATAGTACAAAGCCGACCTGTGTCTAATCTGAAAAATAAACAACCGATCCTAATAAAACAAACCAACCTTGGACTCCTAGTAGATTACGTGCCTTACTTTGGCATGCAACCTTTACAAATTGGACCATACCTAATACTCTTAATATATTGCGTTCCACGGTAGCTTGATCTGATCTGATGGGCCCCATCTGGTGGAACACAAACAAAGAAATTCCCACGTTAGAAGAGTCCTTGCTAAGTATGATCTTTGAATCTCTGGAGGACGTGACCCGCCAAAATAATAATTGCTTGCAAAATCCTTCATCAAAATAAAACATGCTATGTGCGACTGGGTCTTTCCAAAGTACAGTAGTATCTTTTACTTCCTCCGTTCTGAATTACTTGTCTTGGATTTGTCTAGATACAGAGGTATCTAGCACTAAAATGAGTCTAGATACATCCGTATCTAGACAAATCCAAGACAAGTAATTCGGAACGGAGGGAGTAGTTAGTACTGGCACAATCCAAGAGCAACCGTGGTGCACTAGTTCATCTACTACTAGATGTTTTCCTGTTAAAATATCATGCATGGAATCACAAATTCCAATGGCGGCAACATCTAAAAGTGAGACCTTTTCTTCCATCCTTTCCTGATGCACAGCAACAACAAATATAGCATTATCTTCTTGAGCAGCTGTAACAATGAGCGTATCATGGTAAGTAGTAAGTACAGATCAAGAGGCCACGCAATGGGCAGCAACAACTACAAGAGGCTCCCCTACCTGCTGCTTCTGCTGCTGGCCATCGGCGCCGCCACGCTGAGCGTCAGCGTGCTGCACAAGACGAGGAAGCGGCTGCCCCACCCACTATCAACCTCCTCTAGGTCCGGGCTGGAGCGCTCGAGCTCGTGAGTCTCTGCAGGCAGCTGCGCTTGCCCAGATCCACCTCTCCGTGTTCGGAGCGCTCGAGCTGGCCCTGACCTGCTGCGCGCCCCGGGATAGAAGAACGTGGCCAGCAGCCGGAGGAGATGCAACCAATCCGGCGAGAGAGGAGTCGCCTCCTGAAGTAAGGGGACATCACGGCAGCTTCACCCCCTCGGTCCTCCATGCTCTGCTCCATGTCCGAGCTCTGACCGGAAAGAGAGAGGAGTAAAGAGGTGAAGAATATGAGAGGACCCCGCTGGACCGAACAGACGCGTATTAGGATTGGTAATTTTGGGTTTTTTTTCGCGGCCATAAACAGCCACCGAAATTACTCTGCAAAGCCCTGTCCAAGTCTAGTGGTTGTGGTTTAGTTTTTCGAGAGTACGTGGTTGTGGTTTAGTGAAAGCTCCTCTTTGTTGAGTGGCGTTCAAAAAATGGAAAATTTATTTTTCGTTCAAAGAAAATGAAAACTTTCTTAGGAAGCATTGTTTATCTTCCAAGATGCACCTTTGTGCATAATATGAGATCATTTAAATAAATTATGCTATGAATGCAGCCATAAGATTGATCATTTGGCTTTAAAGCCATGAATCTTCACAGACGATAGCTATTTCTAAGAACAATTTTTTAAACTAATTGCCTTGTTACAAGTTTATTATTTTTCCTGACAACTTGGTTACATATAATGACACGATGCGAATGTTTTCCATTTTTTTGATTTTTTTTGAATTTTTCATGCCCGTTTCAAAATGCGGTCAAAACGGCGGGCATGATCGTTCCTAGCTAGTAGTTGAATCTTGAAAATTTTTTGGTGTTTTTTTAATTAAATAGATACTTATGTAACTAAAAATGATTTTTAGAAAAAAATAAAGAGCAAACTATGAGACAATTGCAGTTCAAATTTGACTCGCTTTCTATTGAATCAGCGGAAATTTGTCTTTTTCATCAGAGGTGGATCAAAACTTTTGACACCCAGCCATGTGGTCAATTTGCATTAAATATGGCCTATTATTTTAGAAAAATGATTTGGTCCAATTTTACAACTAATATATGATAGGTCCCTCGCAAAAAAAATCATTTTGGTCACTCAGAAAATGGTTAAAAATAACTAGAAAGATAAAAATTCATGAAAATTTGTGATCATCCATAAAATGTGGTCTAACTTGAGTGATAAATCTAGTTGTACCATTTTACCAATTGTTTTTGATAGCTACTTCACAAAGCCTCCTAATTTTATTACTTAGGAACCATTTTAAATTATAAATTTTCTGAACCAATAAGGGCTCTTCCCACGGATCACTCCAATGTAGCCGATCTGAACCGTCCACGTCTGACAGATCCAACGGCTCTCACTCACCTCTCAGGTCTCTCTCCCCTAACCCAAATCCTAGCAGCCCCCTCTCCTCGGTCCATCCAGATCTCTCTCCCCCTCTCCCCGAGAACACACCCGCCGCCGCCTGTCTCCTCCCATCGCACTCATCCTCCCTCGTCCACATCTCCTCGCCGTCGCCACCTCCTCCCCGTCTGCGGCCTCCTTCCGCGACGCGTCCATCGATCCCGATCCCCTCTTCCCTCCCCTCCCGATCCCGATCAGTCCTCTCCACGCCGCTCCCACCCATCGAACCGATCTCGATCTAGTCCAGATCGAGAGAGAGCGAGAGCTCGCCACCGCCACCTCCCTCCAGCGGAGCTCGCCGCCGTACAGGGCCTCCCCCACGCCCGAGGTCCTCCGCTCCGCCAGATCCGGCCTCCTCCTCGGTCCTGCCCGACGCCTACGCCCGCAATGCGGCCGCCGTCGGGGGCCTCCTCTTCGACCTGCGCTCCTGCGTCTCTCAGGTGATTGCTTGCGTGCCGCTTGCTAGCCTCTTTCCCTTCCTTGGCCTGACCCCTTCCCTCTCCTGATGAAACGGAAGGCGCTGCAGGTGCTGGGCGGCAAAGGCACATGGGCGGTGAAGGGGAACGAGGGGCGGGGGAAGCTGCTCCCCAGGGACCGCATCGACCGCCTGCTCGACCCGGGGGCCTCCTTCCTCGTGCTCTCTCAGGTAACCACTGACCTCATCAATAAATTATATGTTGGTCTAGTATGACAATTGGACCAGGGAATGCATGAAACTTGTAGATCTCATGGATTGTGAGTTGATTAGGGTTTCAAAGGTGGAGGCACAAATTACAGAATAGTATTCAAACGAGAGTAGTAGTCCATTGCCGTGTGTGTTGTGGCACTCCAAAGCAGGGCAGAGTAGTGTTCATCCTCTGTTAATTACTGTTACCAAGGCACCAAAGCAGAGCAGATCCTTTCGCTCTGCTCTGCTCTCTTTGTTAATTACTGTTACCAAGGCAGTAGCATTAGTGTGCTAAGTTTGTGCTAAGTGGCTTAGCATGATGCCCCTCCAATTAGTATAGTGCTGCTATAGTGTCGAGACAGCATGCTATTCAAAACTTTGATAATATGTCATGCACTATATCCTAAATTCAGGATCTTAAGCATTGCCGCAAAGGATAAGTTGTTAGCTTTCACATATAATTCTATCATTTTCCTAAATTTATATCTCCACAATCATGTGAAAATAAAAAATAAATAAACACTGCTATCTATTTAAAAATTAATTCTATTGGGCAGGGAGGAGGAATGCTTGCAGCTAGGTATCAATTTCATATTTGTCAGTAAAGCTGCTGCCACTTGTAAGGCACATGCATGCTGGGTGTCTTGCCGCAGTTGCAGCCATGCTAATCTTTTCCTAAAAATGCACGCAAGGACAAAATTGTTAGAAAATGGACGACCTCCAGGTAATATGTTAACTCATATTGCCACCTAGGAAAATATTAGAATTAAAATCCAACAGATATATTGGAGATGGAGACCAACTCTTACTAACCTTTCTGTAGATACAAATCTTCAAACAACATTTGCTACCGTTACTTGAGAGTAAAAGATGGCACTGTATCCTAAATTCAGTTCATTTATCACCCCTTCCAAGTATATGCTATTACCTACTTAGCTCTAAAATAGAATCATCCCCCGTTTCAACTATTTTATTCTAGGGACCTCCCTTCTGAATCATGCATAGTGCATGTTACTATGGCAATGAATTTTATCTATGTGAGATTAGAATTTGAGTGACTTCATTCATCTCTTGGTATCTTGTTCTCTGTGATGATTGTTCATTGTTGAGTGCTATATATATACTTTAGTTGTCATGCAGTGCTTGTTGTTCCATATTTTGTTGATGCACCGATAGTTGTTCAGAACTGTAGTAGTGTAGTTAGTTTTTTGAATGATTTGGTGTGCATGGAACACTGATTTTTCTTTAATACACTGTCCAAGTCATGATTTTTCTCAACTGGTGCATGTATATATATTTGGGTTCTAGTCAATTAGAGAATGTCTGTGATACCATGTCTGTACTATGTGCCACTGTAGCTGTATTGATGCTTTGGGTTTCATCCGTGCAGCAGAGGACAAGGGCTTCATGGACAACAAAGGCGCATGGTGCTCGCAAGCGACGAATGGAGTTTGTTCGACATAGGCACGGAGGAGGAGGAGGATGGGCACGAACGAAGGAGGACAGGGCACCTATCTTCTTCCAGGTTCTTCTCCTTACCTTCACTTCTTGTATGTGCCTGTGCTGCAGCTCACCCATGGTCTTGTTTGTCCTATAGGATAGTGAGCAGCATCAGGAGGAGGAGCTCAAGAACGACCACCAAGAGGCACCACCGCAGCAGAAGGTAGCACGTCCATCTCCACCTCTCCCTCTGATCCCAATCCTTTTTATTAGAATATATTGAGTACATTCTGTCAACTTGTGTGTCAGTAAGAATATTATTGCTGTTCAAGTATAGTAGCTTCTGTCCAAGTGCTCTTCATCTTGTGTGTCATCTGCAAGGCAATCAAGTTAATTATATGTTGCTCTTTTCATGTTCTGCTTCATACATACGTGCATATGTGATGGCTCCCTGCCTGCTACATCTCCGCTTGCATAAATCAAAGAGAAGAAAGAAACACTCAGCTTAAAATAATTGTAATGAGCAGCACATGCCTTTCATTTTACAGGATGGTCATTGTATCATGATAACTGGATCATGTCTATGCCACATACAAATCATTGAGCAGTGTTCCTGATGGCCTGTTACCTTGAATAATAATGTTGACAGGAGCATTTTGGTTGCACGTTTGCGACTTCTTGCTCGAATCCCAAAGTTTTAGATCAATGTGGGGTTCAATGTTTGCTTTCCATTCTTATTGTCCGTCTTAGATCGTTCCCAGTTCACTGAATCAAGTTGCCTGACCTACCTATCAGGCAGGCTCACATAGCTGTATCTGTCGTGTCCTTTCCAGTTGAACATGCGCAAGCTATGTATTTACATAAGCTCATTTGAAAATCACATACTAGTAGCAGCAAAGTTTAGTGCAATAGTTGTCTGTCAACGTTCAATGCCAGCAGAAAAATTCAGTTATGCACAAGCACCATTTAGCAACAGCATAGGTATATAGCATTCATTTAGCGGCAGAAAAATCCAGTTTCATTTTACTCGCTGCTCTCTTTGGCATTTACAGTCTTGGACTCTGGCTCCTCCTCCTCTGGCCAATGGTGAAGCGCCCAACGAGGCCAGCAGCAAGGCAATGCGGCGGGATCGTGCTCCCGTGATTGTCTGAGGCGCCTGCTCTGCTGCTCAAGGTACGATTACCTGTTGATTGCATGGTCTCGATGTTTTTCTCCTACATGGTTCGGAAGGTGAATCTGCCATTTGAGAAGTCAGACTGCTGTGGATGTAGCATTAAGCCCCCGGATGTAGCTTTTTTGGCTTACAAAATGTGTGTGTTCTTTGAATTTGGTACAAAATCAGTGGTTTGAAGTATTCAGACATGTAATCAACTGAATTTATTGGCAAACTGGTTGACAAATCTGAAGATGCTTTGACAGTTGGTCAAGGGGCAAAGTGCGCGAGTAGGCCGCCGGTTTTCATTATCAGTAAACGGTCGGTTGATGTGTAGGTTTTCGATGCTGTTGTGGTAGCCCCATCGCTGTTGCGTTGAATCTCATGCCAGCGCTGGTGCGCCTGTGGCTTGATGTGCTGTGATCTTTATTTGTGTAGGTTTTGTTTGATGATATGTTTAGATTATGATCATAAGCATGGTGGTTTGATGATGCTGAGGCCGGCTGCGAAATTGAACTGTCATTCATTACATGCTCTGTTAAACCATGATATAGTTGCTGGAACTGAGCTTAATATTCATGTGTGTATGTGTGTGTGTGTGGAGTAAAGTTGGTTTGTGCTGCTCCTTTGTACCGTGATGAAACAAAGAATGTCCTTTACTCCTTTACTCCTTTTTTGAATGGAATGTTCATAATATATTGGCTCCAGTTTTTCTAATTCTTATCAGCTGATTCATGTAATAGGGCGTCCGTGGAAGGCCCAGTCCTAACTATTGAAGGAGCTACATGTAGAAGAAGAAAACACTTGTAGACCGGTGATTCCCATACTTGTAGAGCTTGTATCAACTAAACTTGTATTACGTGTAAAGTACTTATATGTAACAGCTTGAGAGCGTATCGGGTACTCCAATGGATGGAGTACTCCGGCTGCACCCTGTAGAGCACATCCGTTGGATGAAGTTTGTAGGTACAAGATGGAAGTATAACGCCTCACCCTTCCATTTTTGCAAAGAACACCCCATGTAAGGAAGTATTGCTGTAAAGTTGTCATCATCTGCTTCAAAAAAATGGGCTGGCCCAGATTGGGAACAGAAAGAACACACACATCTTATACTCCGTACATGATTGTTTCATGCTGACGCTTTCAGCTTCATCCGTATTATGTAAATTCAATATGAGCTAGTATATGCTACAGGTAGTAGCATCATGGATTTTCCAAGATATAATATAGAAGAAGAAACAAATATTCCATAGGAGGTCCAGAACATGAACATTGAGCAACGTGATTTAACAAGGTAAAACTAATTTAAAAAGAAATGAAGAATAAACAAGTTCATGAACAATAATTTGAAATGGTGAATTTTGCACTAAAATTGTGAAGCCAACGTCAAGTGTAGTAGACACCTTTCTCAAATCAGAAGGGAACACATAAACCACTATCCATTGGCAATGCATTCCAGCACTTTCAAATCTATCTTGGCATTTAAAAGCTAACAGTACAACAATATTATGCTCTTACACACCTTTTTACACAAAATATCATGAATGCTTTCTAGCAGCACTAATGACAGTACACATAAAATCTACTATGAAGCGCATAACTAGAGTTGCAACTCAGATGTGATTTATAGCCCAATGAGGTAGCAGGTACACATATTGCACCAACATATTCAACTAGGTGTTGAAGTTGTAGCAGAACCCTCCAGCATTGGATAGCACATGAACAGAAGGCATTTGTCATTCATGATTTAATTAGCGCCAAATGAATGATATCCGCTCCCATGGGCTGGGTGTGCTACAAAATATGAAACAAATTGTAATCAAATATTTACAAAAACAATCAACATGCTTTATTCAAAAGGGAGCAAGATATAAAAACCATTTATCTGCCATGGCCAACCTGATAAATAGAACAATCTACAGACCTTGGACCTTTCTGGACACTATTTCCTCTGCAAAGAAGGAAAAACCCTTAGCTGCAATCCACGAAAACCTAATAAAATACATATTACTTACAATCTAATTTACCCTTTCCTTTTGTTCATGGCCTCCTCTGAACCCCTCTTCAATCTCTTACCACTGCCCCTTGTGTTTGCAACCTCCGGTGGATGAATATTGATGATGCTTGGGAATGTCGTTCCAATGAAGGATTCAAACCCTTGAACTTTATTTTGCTCGTCAAGAGGCACCGTCTGCCTCAAGTGCGCAAGAGCATCAGAAATAACTTTGTGAAAGTATTTCATCTTGTCCTCACAATGCTTAGCTGTATGCAATGCCGAGCTGAACATCGAGCATGTTTCTGAGTACAATTTCTTGATGGTAGGTGAAAGAGATGTAGATGACCCTTCTAGCTCATGTCCATTAGCATCATAAGAAAGATGTCGTGCAGCCATTTTAGACCACCTATGCAACACATATTGGCTAGGAATTTCATTACATCCATCATTCTTTAGAACAACAATGATGTGAGAGCACAAGATGCCCAATGATTCAAACATTCGGCAAGTACATTGTGCAGCCTTCGTACTAGTGTTGTAGCAGACTACTCTTATCCTGCCGCTAAGGTCAGCAATGCTCATGGTTCGGACATCGCCAACCTGCTCAATAGTTTTTACATGATGACGATCCCTAGCAGCCACCACCTCACGTTGGAAAGCAACAAAAATGTTGTGAGTGTACACATCTCTGCCATGAATCTCAATTCCCCAACAAGTTTCAAGTACTGGCAAGGTATGCATGCTAGAATTGTCCTCTTGCAGCTCTTTTTGCCGCTGCTCTTCCAAAGCCGTTTCAAATCTGACCCAAAATTCAATCAGGGAAAGCCTTCGATTAGTGAAGTGTCTAAAAATGCATTCTCACTCTCAGATCTGGATGTTGTGCGTAATATTGCACCAAGAGACAACTCCATAAAGAATGCTAGAATCCATGATTGTCATAAGTCATACTTCTCTTTCGACCATTCATTATCCTCAAGGCCAAAATCAGAAATTATTAATGACCACCGTGCTTCGAACTCATCTGGAGTCTCTGATCCCCACACACATGCCATGAATCGTGGTTTAAAATCTTCATTGTTTTTCAAGATGGGACCAACCTTTTCAGGGAGCTTCATGAGAATATGCCACATACAAAGTCGATGTTTTGTGTTTGGAAATATAGCTTCTATTCCTCTTCTCATGCTTTGGTCCTCATCAGTTATGATTAGCTTTGGTGCAACCCCACACATTGCTTTCAAGAAAGTCTGGAATAACCATTTGTATGATGCAATCTTCTCATTTGACAAAAAAGCAGCACCAAATGTAACACAAGATTTATGATGGTTAACTCCAGTAAAAGGGGTAAATACCAGGTCATACTTGTTGAATCTATATGTAGAGTCGATTGACACAACATCACCAAACAATGAGTAGTTCTTTCTACATATACTATCTGCCCAGAAAATATTTTTCAGTTTATTGTTCTCGTCTACCTGGTAATCAAAATAGAATGCTGGATTGGCCTTCTTTTTATTTTCCATTATATCTACTATAAGTTGTCCATCTGCTCCCTTAATTGCTGCCTTAAAGTCACGGTCATAGTTTTGTAAGTCACGTTTCGTGCAACCTATGTTCCCTGGCCCACCTTTCTCAATAGTAAGCAAGCGATAACTTTTTGATGTGCCAAGCAATGCCTTACTGCATGTAAATAGTTTGTTTCTCAAATCACTAGTTACCTCTCTATTTGTCCGGATGAGATGTCTCTTACTTGGCGAGATAAGTTGGTGCGTGTGTGATTGAACAAACTGGACGACCTCATACTTGCCATCAACTTGCCTCTTCAATCCAACCATAGCCTCACAACCGCATCTGGTTATCTTGATATTTCTTTTAACCTTTTTTCTCTGCATTTCCTGAGTATCTTGGGCAATTTCCACTGACTTTTCCTTCCTCCAACCTTCTCTTGCACAAACAAACTTCTTCCAAATTATTACACCACCCTCTCCTTTGTGTTGTGTCCATATGCGTACGGAGAAGCCAACCTCATGGGCATACATTCTATAGAATGCCAAACCTGCCTCCCAACTATCAAATCGCATGCCAATTGAGGGTTGTAGGCTATCATCACACTCGGGCTCATAAGTTGACCCCTGTGTAAGTAGAAAATCATGGATTAGCTCCAGAATTGAAACACATGAAATTAATATGTCATAATAAACTTACACACGCGGGGAGGCTACTGGTTCTTTTTGGTGTGTTGAAACAATCTTCATCATGTATGTCCAATCCCCTTTGGACCTAACAAGGTTGTTAGAACTTTAGTGACATGACATTTCAACAACTTAGAGGAGACTGAAGAACCGGCTCCGTCAGTTGGCCCTGTGGAAAATGCAAAGAGTGAAGTGGCTACAGCCTACATCTCATGAAATCAACATAAAGGGAGCTAGGATCAGGCCAGAACGCACAACATCCAACATCATACCTGAAGATCAGAGCACTCTATCCCTTGCGTCGGCGGATCGGCGGATCGGCGGAGCTAGGCGCCGGGTTGGGTCGGGGTCCGGTGGAGTGGGAGAGGGGGGCGAGGTGGATGGTGAGGCGGAAATGGAGCGACTTCGCCGCTCGACGCCCGCACCGTGTCGATCTCGTCGGCCGACGTCGCAGCGCTGCACACGGCGAGGGCCGCCGCCGCCGAAGCCCCAGTCTGTTTGCGTTTCTTTTCTGTTCCAAATTGGGGAACGCATCTTGGAGTTAGGTGACTAGGACGTTAAACTTATTGTGTATTTACATGGGGTGGTTTTTGAAAATGTCAAAGGGTGCCAGGGTGGAGCTGCCGGGTTGCATCTTGTGCCCACGTTCTGTATCAAACGGCTGTGACGAGCAGGGAGTAGCCGGAGCACTCAATCCCTTGGAGTACAGGATATTTTCCCGTAACAGCTTGTAGTACGTGTCATTTTGTAGAACTTGTACTGAATCTGGCTATTGTTATTTGAAGTATCATGTGTTTTTTCTGCTTGCCAATTTAACTATTGGTTATTTCCTTACTGTTAAATTGAAATGTGAAGAATCTAGGCCTAATAGTTGGGACCCACTTATCAGAACCTAGCAAGTGGGACCTGTTTGACTAGTGGACCAATTTTATAAAAAAAGAGAACTAAAACTGTTGGTACAAAAAGGCCACGGCCCATGAAATAAGAAGGCTGAATTATTGGGCTTAGCCCATGAAGTCGACCAAAAATTTACAGGAAAAAAATATAGGAAGGCTAAATTAATGGGCTCGGCCCATGTAAAACACCTAATCAGACCGGCCTAAATCTTATCAACGACCTTTTCAATTGGTCGCAATTTTGCCACGTCGGATCCGACGTGGCTTGGGCAGAGAGCTAGCGACCAAAACAGAAGGTCATAGAATCAAGACCTTTTGTTTTGACCTTCTGTTTTTTGTCACAAAAAGGTCGCAAATGAAAAACAATGACCTTTCAGTGACCAATAGTGATGGTCGCAAGTTGACATATTTCTTGTAGTGATTTGAGATGTTTATGTCCCTATCATTAGAATTCTTGCAACTTGAAACATCGAAACAGGACATATGCCTTTTATTTTCAAGGCTTGAAAACATTGAATGCTGGTGTTGCCCCCTTCTGTTTTCCTTCTTGGAGTGTTGTACCAACCTTTGTCAACTTTTTATTGATGATTGCCCAGAGTTGACTCAGCTGCCCCCTCTGCCTCATACTTCTACACTAACAGAGTTTTCGTATGATGGAAAGTGTTTGTCTGCTGATGACTATAAGGGTCCCTTGGCCTTCCAAAATACGTCTTTAATTGTCAGTATCAGACCTCCAAAAGATGAACTCCCTGAGAAAACTACTTGAATTCGACGGCGCCAGCATATTCTCTGCAGAATGGTTCAATCCAGTCGTCCTCGAGGATTTGGCAGCCCATGACAAGTCTTTTGACGAAAAAAATATCTCTGTAGCAGCAGGTCTGATCCCAGAGGTGGCAATGAGCAAATCTTTGCACCCAGGTACATTCCAAGTGGAAGAAATGCAGGTGGAAAACATCCCGGCAGTGCTTATTGCTCCCATTTGCAGACGCCTTGCCGCTACCCTTCACAAATTAAAGTTTTGTGGTGATCTGGTGACTGAAACCGTCACGGAAGAGCAAGAGCAAGCGCTTAATCTTCTCACCTCCCTCCGAATTCTAGAATTTACAAGATGCAAACTGCGGTCTCTCCCTCGGCTATATGGCTTTTCTTCTCTCTACAAATTTTCGATCGCACGCTGTGATGAAATCCAGTCACTACCGTCCAAGGAGGACCTCCCGGCTTCACTGCTGGCACTAAACGTAAGTGGCTGCAGTCGTGAGATAAAAGAGCAAGCCAAGAAACTTAAAGAAGCAAACCCTTGTTTATTTGTTCGTCAGGTACGTAACACTCATTTTTTGAATCTAGCAAATTGTTGGAAAGGGAGTAAAAATAGGCTGCTTATCAGTTCTTGGCTCTTCTAAGAAATTATGCATGCATTTGCAAGTGACAGTCTTATGCTATCCGCGGGGAGGTTTGAGGTCAACCACTTCTGAGGGTTCCACGGCATGATATTGTGCAGGTTGCCTTCAGTTTAACATTAAATTGTCCCAAAGACTAATTTTTTTGCTATATTTTGTTATCTGCATAGTTTCCTTTGTTGCTTTGATACAAGACTGATTAGACCACTCACTTGAATCAGATCATTTTTGCTGGTCGGGCATTCATGGATGGAAGCACAAGTGTGCTATCATGTGATGGAGATCCATATGTTGTCCTCTGTCAGGCCGGTTACTTGTACAAAAATGCACAATGGAGCAGGCGGAGAAACTAAAAGAATCAAACCCTTGTTTATCAGATGAGGTAAGTAACACTCACTTTTTGACACCTAGCTAGATTTTTGAAATCTCATAATTTACTCGTGTCATTCCAGAATTAGGCAATCGAAGAAGTAGGCTATCCAAGGCGTTGTACAACAAACTTCATGAGGGTCAGACATGTATTTAAAGTCGGTATCTACAGGTGCCGGCATGCAAAATCAACTTCTGCCCCTTAATTCATCCTCTCATTCAGAGTATATGAAAGCCACATGATTGCTTGATTTAATTTGCATTGCACACACTTAGTACATTCCCATGTTTCTGCATTTGCACATGTAACTATTACATGGCTTGTTTTTTCGTGGTCACAACTGTTAGTTTTATTTGCGGTATTGTTAGCTGTTGTTCTCCCTAATATTAGACAGCACCTATTTTTGAAATGGAACATGCCAGTTTGCATATAGCAGCTGCATGATATCACCTTTGTAAATCTCGTCAAGTAAAAAGTTTGCTGTCAGGAATACTAAGACTATTTTCGACCATCTTATTTTCAGAACTAGTAGAAGACAGCCAGCCAGGTCAAATATGGGGCAGCAGGTGCAACTTACTCTGTTCCGTGCAAATTGTTCCTCATCTTGGATAACCGTCTGAGATCCAGAGCTAGCCAAGCCGGTGAGTCGATTTCTCCCCCTCCAGTCACCCACTACTCTTGAGTTACATTGTGTTTTAGGTTGCTGATGTGGATTCAGTTGTAGCTCGCGGCAGATGGTGGCCTTGACTGGGATGCGCATGCGCATGCCGTCGGACCAGAGACTGGATGCACGCTCATTCAGAGGCCGTGCAGTTACCTGGGCATAGCTGATACTCATAGAGCCATCGGTTTGATCAAGGCGAGACCATATTCTGAATTTTGGGGCAAGTATATTGCGTACCACGGTACCAAGTTAACTAACGTATCTGCTGACATTGTTCATGGTTTGGAACTCCTTTTTAGATGCAAAATCCGAACTGCAAGATCATCGTTGACAACCGCTATGATGAATTCATAAAGACATCATAGCCTCCAATGGTGGTATGTTCATGATGGTCATCATATATTCATATGAATGACAGATAAGTTTCACCTAATTGGGTATTTGCATGGCAGGGAGAAGATCTGATTACCAGTACCTTGGTAAAGAACCCCGACGGTACCATTGTGCCTTGTGGTGGTTATGTTGCTAGGAAGATGGTAGCCACGCAGTTGCAGCTCGTCAACTTGGACATGGCCTTGGGGTGGAGTATAGGTCAGCACCTGACCATGTTATGCGAGCACTGTTCTTGCTCCGCAAATGGTTGGAGAAGCAGTAAAAGTAGGTTGCTTATCTGTTCTTGCCGTTTCTAGTAAAGGTCATGCCAGCCAAGGGCTATTAGAGTTCAACCACTTCCGAGGGTTCCACGCCATGAAATTGTCCTAAATACTTTTTTTTGGGCGATGTTTTGTTATCTGCATAGTTTCCCTTTTTGCTTTGATTAGTTCGCTCACTTGAATCAGGTCATTTTTGCTGACAGGACGGGACATTCATGGATGGAAGCACAAGCGAGCTATCATGTGATGGGCCCTTAAGAGATCCATATGCTGTCTTCTGTCAGGTCAGTTACTTGTACTAAAATGCACAACGGACTATGAAAGGCGCCACGGACTCTGATCGGCACCAGGTTTAAGGTTGAGACTTGAGAGACTGGGCCATCAAGTATGCCTTCTCCCATGCACTGACGGCTCTTCTCCTTGAAATGCATCAATGCAGGGAGGAACACACTGGAGACACGGTTTGTTTCCAGAAGACTTCCCATTTCTTGAATGGGCAGGCTCTTCGTTAACTATTGATTAATGCGTCTGTTGATTGATGGGAATCATCAGGTAATCTTCATAATTTGCTTGTTATTGATGCTGTCAAATCTGACACAGTGCTAGCTAGCTAACTAACTGATACAAGGAATTCCTTAATGCAGGAACCATCATGTTCACAAAATCTTTGGATTGAATTGATGAGTGATTTAAAGCAGCAGAGATATTTCAAGGTTGTGAAGAGTTCAGCTGATTGATTAGCAGAGTAATTTCAAGTCAGAGCATCATCCATACCGGATAGCTTCTGCCACCGACTTGCCAGTTCAAGAAGAGATAGAGATGACTGTCACACCACTTCATTTTGGGGGATTCTTGTGTATAATGAATCCACTTTGCTATAGTGTTAGGGTGATTCTTTTTTACATTTTTATAAAAAAAATCCACTTAAAAATAGTCCAGATCAGTTTGTAGTTTGATCATAAACAGTTATAGGATTTTTTGTTATTTTTTATGAATATTATTATAATTTCCTTATTTAATACTCCCTCCGTTTCTTTTTAGTCTGCATATAAGGTTTGGTCAAAGTCAAGCTTTGCATAGTTTGACTAACTTTATAGTAAAAAACATCAACATTCACAATATGAAATCAACATTTTCAGATGCACCATGAAATGTATTTTCATATTATATAGTTTAAGTATTATAGATGTTCATATTTTTTTAATATAAATTTGGTCAAACTTTGTGTAGTTTGACTTTGACCAAAACTTATACGCGGAGTAAAAAGAAACGGAGGGAGTATTATTCATGTAGCCAGTCTTCTTGTAACAAATCTATTTCCGACCATGAATTAATTGATTTTCCTGGTCAAAGATAAAGCATCTTTGCCTATCTTTTGTCATTATGGTTAGTTTCACAGCTTTCTCTTTAAGAGATGAATGTACCCGTCTGTGCATATACAAGTATAAAACGCAGAATGTAAACATAGTGCCGCGTGTATGACAACTGTGGCTCTGATCAATGAGCAAACTTCTGATCAAAGATATCTTCATCATGAGATCAGATGCAAACGCAAGCAACATAGTTACCGCTAAACAAAAGTCAAAGAGAGACAAACCTCACACCCCCAAGAGCATGTGCGTCACCTTGAGGCAAGAGAAGCATCCTGCATTCCTAAGCAAGTAAGCAGCTTTTCGGCGTCGCTCCC
>NW_021286367.1:30853-36410 GCF_002162155.2 Triticum dicoccoides
GCCGCCGGACCACGCTGCCGGGCAAAGCCCTCCGGCGCCGGTGGCGGCGGGGCTCTTCTTCATCCCGCTCGGAGGCTGTTGGCGCGGGGTGGCGGCGGACGGCGGTGCTTCGCGCTGGTGCGGGGCGCGGCAGCGGGCCCTGGAGGCGGGGTAGCGAGGGCTTGGTGGCGGCGCGGTGGGCTGCTCAGGGCGGCTCGCGTTCGTTGCTGCGGTGGCGGCCAGGTCTGGGCTCGGCCAGATCTGGCAGTCCGGCGGGCACGAGCGGCACGTGGTGCCTCGTCGACAGGCGCGGAGGCTTCCGCTGCTGCGTGCAGCGTGGTGGTCGGGCTCGCGGCGGACGCGCATGCTGGTGGTGCGCGCTGGTCGTCCTCCAGTCGGGGCTCCCCTGTTCCGGCCCCTGGACGGCGGCGAGCGGCGCGGGATGGCACTTCCGGTGAGTGCTCTTGGCTGCGAGTGCGGGCTGGCTTTGCGCTTCTGGTCGATGGTTGGGAGGGTTGCCGTTGGTGGCTTCGCGCCGAGCTGCGGCGGGCGCCATGGTGAGGCGACACGGGGGTGTGTCCGGTGGGGAGTTCTTAGGAGGGATGGGAGGCCCCGATGGCCACCCGTCGCCGGTGCGGGGGTGCACCGGTCCGGATGCGTCCGCTCCTCCTCCCCCTTTCCTTGGCCGTGTGCTCTTTGTTGGGGTTCTGGCGATGTTCGAGGCAGGGCGGTTGCTGGCACTTCATAGGCGAGGGCTGCCAGTCAGGCCAAAGCCAAGGCCTTTGGGTGTTCACGGAGTTGCTTGGATGCTGGGCGACGGCCCTGGCGGCGGGAGGCGCGTTGTTCGTGGGCAGAGCGCGCGTCTTGGGTGCGGTCGGGTAGCCATGGCCATGTGGGTGGCATGGTTGGTGATGTTTGGTCAAGCATGGTGGTTTGGTAGAGGGTTAACACCGGAGTCCATCACTTGCCCGGTCTTCTCCGGCCGACGGTGGCGGCGCCGCGGGCGTCGTTTCCTTCTTGAAGGCTCCGTCGTGGTGTTTTCTTCTCTCCAAGTTGCTCCGGGTGAAAACTTGATCTCTGAGATCGGGCGGTGGCGGCTTTCGGTGTCGTGCCCTTCTTGAAGGCACCGCCTTGGAGTCCAGGCTTCGCCATTGTCCCGCTTCACTTCTTCTCGGTGGCTAGGTCTCGGAAGGTCCTCGTCGGCCCCAAGTGTTGAGTGTGCTTGGTGGTCGATTGGGTAGTGTTGCGGTGCATCGGCACCCTTGTATCTTGCCTTGGGTGTGTGTGGTGTGTGGGGGGTTGCGTGTTGTACCCGAATTTGTCTTCTGGTCGATGCTTTATATATAAAGCGGGGCGAATGCCTTTTTCGGTAAGCAGCTTTTCCTTTTCAGAATCCAATCAACCGAAAAGAATGCCAAGTTTCTTCACCTTGCATAAACAGAGCAACTGCTGGAGATCTCGGAAGGATGCTAGTGAGAGGGTACACTGCACATAAAATGGATGTCGTGGTGGGTGCACGGCAGATGCCATGGGATGGCTAAAGAGAGGAGGAGGCTCGAGGGCACTGGTGGGCTCTAGAGGCGAGGTCGGCATGAACGAGCACGGGACGCAAGACATATTCAGGTTCGGGGCTCTTAGAGAGATAACACCTCTAGTCCTGCCGAGTGTGGTTGATATGCAACAGTACAGAGTTTCTCCTAGAGCTGTTTGGATGAAGAAGGAAGGCTAGCCTGGGCTCAAGCTGCTCCTTCTCCCTTTGTGTGTTTGTGTGTTCTACTGATCGGCTGGCTACTTCTCTGCGTGCTTGCCCGTATGCCTGTGTGGGTGTCTCCAGGATGGATGGATGGATGGATGTTGCCTTTGTAGTGTGAGCTAGCTTACACCTAAAGCTAGGTGGGCATGGGTGTGTGCTTGGGATGTAAGCTACAACGTGTAGCTTACATCACAAGCTTTGCTTGCTTGAGAGTTAGGCTAGGTATTGTCCCTGGGTCATTTTATAAATCAATGCCCAGAAAACAAAGGACATTGTAGATGATGCCGCATGTGACGAGCGAACAGTGCATGCTTTATCAGGAACAGTGGTCGCGGTATGGCCGTCTTGTGGGTGTCGTGTCAGATGGGACGTCGTGGTTGACTTCGCATAGCAGGCCGGCTGGAGCAGCCGGACAGGGAGCCGGCCGGGTGGCCGGGTTGAGGAGTCCGGCCGAGTTGAGGGACTTGGCCGGGTTGAGCAACCCGGCCAAGTGCGAGCCGGATTGAGGGGCGTTTCTGGCCCCGATGTTTTTGAAGCGTCGTTCGCCGTCTTGGGCCTACCCGGAGGTCATCCCCCCGACAGTAGCCTCCGAGCCTCCGGGCAACTTGGAAAAGTTGGGCAGAGGGTCTTGCCGTTGTTGAAGAAGCCGACGGTGATGTTGAGGGTGCCGGGCGCGGACACGGAGTCTGCCTGCTGGAGGGCGTGGGGCCCTGCCGAACGCGGACACGGAGTCCGCCGGCTGAGTGGGGGCGCGCGAGCGCACCCACTGGGTGTAGCCTCCAAGCCTCTGGGCAACTTGAAAAGTTGGGCATAGGGTCTTGCCGTTGTTGAAGAAGCCGACGGTGATGTCGAGGGCGCCGGGCACGAGCACGGAGTCCGCCGGCTGGAGGGCGCGGGGCCCTGCCGGACACGGACGCAGAGTCCGCTGGCTGAGTGGGGGCGCGCGAGCGCACCCACTGGGTGCCTTCGAGCCTCCGGGCAACTTTGGAAAAGTTGGGCGGAGGGTCTTGTTGTTGATGAAGCGGTCAGTGGCGTCGGAAAGGCCAGTTGCAGCCGGCATCGGGCCTGCAACCCGCGTGTAGCCTCCAAGCCTACAGGCGAGGAGGGGGTTCCCCACAGCGATGATTGTGCAAAAGAAAAGGTTAGTCTGTGCAGATATATCAAATATTTGCTTTCAGCGGTGCAATGTTTATGCAGAGGGTGCCAACTCGATTTTGTCCGAACCCCCTTCAGTCTTTTCCATGTCCCCTCCGCTCTTTGGCTTTGTCTCTTGTTAGCTAGACAGTCCGGAGCCGATCTGTAGATGTTACGAAGAGTGGCCGCGGAGTGGAGCGTACAATACTCGGACTACAGGAGCGGATTCGACCGAGTAGATACTCATAAAGGAAACAACCGGGTTGCCCAAGCCGTCTTCTCCCGGACGTTTTTTGCGTGGGGTGACCTCCAGCTTTGCTCTTGCTTGCTGGACAGCCGCACTGTAGTCTGTGGTTGAGAGTGGACCTTCGGTACCGTATGCGCTACTAAGCCGTCTGCAGGAACAAACGTATCGGGCCGAGCGGCCAGCCTCCGGGCTGAGACTAGTTGGCGCTGATGACCCACAAGTATAAGGGATCTATCGTAGTCCTTTCGATAAGTAAGAGTGTCAAACCCAACGAGGAGCAGAAGGAAATGACAAGCGGTTTTCAGTAAGGTATTCTCTGCAAGCACTGAAATTGTAGGTAACAGATAGTTTTGTGATAAGATAATTTGTAACGGGTAACAAGCAATGAAAGTAAATAAGGTGCAGCAAGGTGGCCCAATCCTTTTTGTAGCAAAGGACAAGCCTGGAAAATTTCTTATAATAAGAAAAGCGCTCCTGAGGACACATGGGAATTATCGTCAAGCTAGTTTCATCACGCTCATATGATTCGCGTTCGGTACTTTGATAATTTGATATGTGGGTGGACCGGTGCTTGGGTACTGCCCTTACTTGAACAAGCATCCCACTTATGATTAACCCCTATTGCAAGCATCCGAAACTACAAAAGAAGTATTAAGGTAAACCTAACCATAGCATGAAACATATGGATCCAAATCAGCCCCTTACGAAGCTACGCATAAACTAGAGTTTAACATTCTGTCACTCTAGCAACCCATCATCTACTTATTACTTTCCAATGCCTTCCTCTAGGCCCAAATAATGGTGAAGTGTCATGTAGTCGACGTTCACATAACACAGGAAAGACAACATACATCTCATCAAAATATCGAACGAATACCAAATTCACATGACTACTAATAGCAAGACTTCACCCCTGTCCTCAGGAACAAATGTAACTACTCACAAAGCATATTCATGTTCATAATCAGAGGGGTATTAATATGCATTAAGGATCTGAACATATGATCTTCCACCAAGTAAACCAATTAGCATCAACTACAAGGAGTAATCAACACTACTAGCAACCCACAGGTACCAATTTGTGGTTTTCATACAAGATTGGATACAAGAGATGAACTAGGGTTTGGAGAGGAGATGGTGCTGGTGAAGATGTTGATGGAGATTGATCCCCTCTCGATGAGAGGATCATTGGTGATGATGAGGGTGATGATTTCCCCCTCCCGGAGGGAAGTTTCCTCGGCAGAACAGCTCTGCCGGAGCGCTAGATTGGTTCCGCCAAGGTTCCGCCTCGTGACGGCGGAGTTTCGTCCCATGAGCTTCCTTATGAATTTTTCCAGGGTAAAAGACCTCATATAGCATAAGATGGGCACCGGAGGGCCACCAGGGGGCCCAGGAGACAGGGGGCGCGCCCAGTAGGGGGGGCGCCCCCCACCCTCCTGGCCAGGGTGTGGGGCCCCTCAGGTATTTTCTCTGCTCATAAATTCTTACTAAATCCAAAAATGACTTTCGTGGAGTTACGGGACTTTTGAAGCTGTGCAGGATAGGTTTCCAATATTTGCTCCTTTTCCAGCCAGAATCCCAGCTGCCTTCATTCCCCCTCTTCATGGTAAACCTTGTAAAATAAGAGAGAATAGCCATAAATATTATGACATAATGTGTAATAACAGCCCATAATGCAATAAATATTGATATAAAAGCATGATCAAAATGGACGTATCAGGTGCCGGGACAAACAGTAGTGCAACTGCAATAAAGGCGGAGGTGGTCCCCGAGTGTCGCTCGGGGTTATCCGATTTTGCATGTGGTGCAAAAATAAGCGGGTGAGAAGCTCACATTGGTTTTCGTGTAGACAAGGCGGAGGTTGCCGAAGACAGCCGGCACGGCTTGACGCTCGCAGAGCATGCTGGCATACCCACTGGGGGTGGCCTTCGAGCCTCCGGATGCTCGAAGGGGGCCCAGCCGGTCGGGCCCGACGAGCCAGGCGACGGAGCGGGACGCGGCCGAGCTGGCTTGGGGCAGCCAACCAGGCATCGAGGTGGGCGGGATTGTCGAGAGGGCTCTCCAGCCAGACCGGTGTCGAAGTAGGCAGGCAGGCTAGCGGGCCAGGCGGGTGTAGCTCGTTGTCTTTTTCTTCTTTTGTCCGGCAGCGTTTTTTCTTTCTCAGCTGGCTTGGGCACATTTTTTTCTTGCCTTCTCTTTTCTTAGCCGGTAACAACTGCCGAGCAGCGGAAGCCGACCCGAACACGCGCGAAGGCGGCATGCGGCAGGACTGGCCGGGTTGCGGGGGGACGAGCCGGCGTGGCGGCCGGGTCGCCGTGTTGACGGAAAGAGCCGCGACCAGGTGGCGGAAGCCGACCAGGGCGCGCGGAAGCCGGGCTGCGCGAGGCCGGGAGCCGGCGGCTGGGTGGCGTAGCCGGCCAGGGGAGGCGGAGCCGGGTGGAGGT
>NW_021286367.1:36584-38794 GCF_002162155.2 Triticum dicoccoides
GGCCGAGTCGTCGGGGTGCGGGGAAGCCGGTGAGGGCGAAGCCGGCAGGCCAGGCGCACGCGCGGAGCCGGGCGGGTCGCCGGGTTCGCGGGCGAGCCGGCGGTCGGGACCCGGAGGGAGCGGGGGAGCCGGTCGGCGGATAGGGCCGGACCCGGCTAGGCACGGGGCAACATCGGGGAACCGTCGCGGGGCCGGACATGGCCTAGCCTGGGGAGGCGACCCGGAGCCGACGTGGGGACTAGGCCGAGCGCAGCAGCGGCCGGCGAGCTGGAGTGGGGCGGGGCGGAGCCGGACGGAAGCCGCCGAGCCGGGCCAAAGGCGCGGTCGGACGGAGCGGCGACGGGCACTGCAAGCATGCGGCCCGAGCGGCTGGAAGGAGGAGCGGGGTGCGCGGGACCGCAGCAACGAGGGGCGGAGGTGCGCGGCCGCGCTGCCGTGGGAGCGGGGCGGACGGACGCCGGCGCGACGGAGGGAGGCGACCGGCCGGCCACGGGCGCGAGGGACGGCCGCGCAGTCGTGGTGAAGGCCAGGCACTGGGCGGGGCCGGCGTCGACTGAGGTAGCAGGAGTTGCGCGCGAGGCGATAGCAAGAGCAGCAGGCGCAACAACATAGGGACTGCGGGCAGCAGTAAGGAGTTGCAGCTGCGGCGGCGGCGGCGGCAACAGTAGAGGACGGCGCAGGGGCGGCGCAGCTGGCCGGAGTGAGGCGGTGAACGGCTCAAGCGGGCCTGCAGCCGCCGGCGGAGCAGCGCGTGAGCTGGGGTCGAGCGAGAATCTGGACAGCGTATGAGCAGTGTTCGTGTTGCATCTGGGAGGTGTATAGGTAGTGTATATGGCTATTGTTTGAACATTGTTTGACTTACATCTAGCTAGCTTGTATAGATGATATTTGAAAGTTCATCGATCCCAGAAAGCGGGTAACTTTCCCCCCCTCCTCCTCCCGGGCCGCTCGCGCAGGCGGCTCTGGAGGCCGAAACCCTAGCCCGCGAGCCCCTCCACCTAGTGTTTCCCTGGCCGCCGTCGCTGTCGACGCCGGCAGTGGCGGCGGCGCCCGGCCACCAAAGGCGGCGGGCCGTGATAAGCGTGCCCCACTACCGGAACAGGGCCCTATGCCGACGGCCATATCTATGCCGACGGCCCCCGTCGGCCTTGTCTGGGCTATGCCGACAGCCATATCCAGGCCGTCGGCGTAATAAAGCCGTCGGGCTATCCAGAGATATGCCGACGGCCCCCGTCAGCCCAGATCGGCCGTCGGCTTACCCCAAGTTACGCCTATAGCGGTCGTCGGCATATATGGGCCGTCGGCATAGTTGCGGGCCCGGCGATCCCGCCGTGCCGTGTGGCTAATGGCGTCCGATCTATGCCGACGGCCGAGGCGGGAGGCCGTCGGCATAGATGCCCTTACCACGTCATCGATTCGAGGCGCACCGACCACCACCTATGCCGACGGCTGCCGTCGGCATAGATGCCATATCACCGATCCGCGGCGCGCCAGCCATCTGCCCTATGCCGCAGCTATGCCGACGGCTTCGCCGTCGGCATAGTTTTTTTTTCTTTTTTTCTTTTTTTCATAGTATATTTTTTTCATAGATTTTTTTTTCTTTTTTCCCTTTTTTTACCACGTCATCGATCTTTTTATCATAGTTCCCTTATCCACTTCCCGGTCACCCCCTCCACTCGTTAGTTTTTTTCTTTTTTTTCATAGCTATATTTTATGTTTTCTTAAATATTATTATTTGACTAACTTACATACAGTACGTGTTAATAAGCATACATACATTATTTTTCGGTTCTGTACACAGCGGTGTGACCCGCCTCACGAGCGGTGCCACCGCTAGCCGGAACCTGGAATGGGGAACAGCCGCATCGGGTCTGTACGAAGGGGATGTAGCTATGGTTTTGGCCCGGATGTTGCTCCCGGGTGTCCCTATGGGCCGACCTGACACAACCGGGTGGAGAGGTCCACTGGTCAAAGCCCGTCCGTGGGAAGTCAAAGGGCTAGATCTCGTGGTCAATCGCTCCAGGGTTAGGCGGGACGGGGGCCCTAGGGGGTAGCAATTCCACCGGAGCGTCGTACCGGGCCCTCATACATGCGGGGTGGTGTTGTGGCATGTCCGAAGAGGCAGCACCCGTCTCCAGTGCGTGGCCTCCCTCACGGACGGCGCCGCTGCCCGCACCTCGAGGGGGGAAACGGACGCGTCGGGTCTACAC
>NW_021286367.1:40736-45472 GCF_002162155.2 Triticum dicoccoides
AAGAAGCTCCATGCTGATGGACTTTTAGAGTCTCTTGATTATGAATCATTTGACACGTGCGAACCATGCCTTATGGGTAAAATGACCAAGACTCCGTTCTCAGGAACAATGGAGCGAGCAACCGACTTATTGGAAATCATACATACCGATGTGTGCGGTCCAATGAGTGTTGAGGCTCGCGGTGGCTATCGTTATGTTCTCACCCTCACTGATGATTTAAGTAGGTATGGGTATATCTACTTAATGAAACACAAGTCTGAAACCTTTGAAAAGTTCAAGGAATTTCAGAATGAGGTTGAAAATCAACGTGACAGGAAAATCAAGTTTCTACGATCAGATCGTGGAGGAGAATACTTGAGTCACGAGTTTGGGGCACACTTAAGAAAATGTGGAATAGTTTCACAACTCACGCCGCCTGGAACACCTCAGCGTAATGGTGTGTCCAAACATCGTAATCGCACTCTGTTAGATATGGTGCGATCTATGATGTCTCGTACCGATTTACCGCTTTCTTTTTGGGGCTATGCTTTAGAGACTGCCGCATTCACTTTAAATAGGGCTCCGTCGAAATCCGTTGAGACGACACCGTATGAATTATGGTTTGGGAAGAAACCTAAGTTGTCGTTTCTAAAAGTTTGGGGATGCGATGCTTATGTCAAGAAACTTCAACCTGAAAAGCTCGAACCCAAATCGGAAAAATGCGTCTTCATAGGGTACCCAAAAGAAACTATTGGGTACACCTTCTACCCCAGATCCGAAGGCAAGATCTTTGTTGCCAAGAATGGGTCCTTTCTGGAGAAAGAGTTTCTCTCGAAAGAAGTAAGTGGGAGGAAAGTAGAGCTTGATGAAGTATTGCCTCTTGAACCGGAAAATGGCGCAACTCAAGAAAATGTTTCTGAGGTGCCAGCACCGACTAGAGAGGAAGTTAATGATAATGATCAAGATACTTCTGATCAAGCTCCTACTGAAATTCGAAGGTCCACAAGGACACGTTCCGCACCAGAGTGGTACGGCAACCCTGTCTTGGAAATCATGTTGTTAGACAACGGTGAACCTTCGAACTATGAAGAAGCGATGGCGGGACCAGATTCCGACAAATGGCTAGAAGCCATGAAATCCGAGATAGGATCCATGTATGAGAACGAAGTATGGACTTCGACTGACTTGCCCGTTGAACGGCGAGCCATAGAAAATAAATGGATCTTTAAGAAGAAGACAGACGCGGATGGTAATGTGACCATCTATAAAGCTCGGCTTGTCGCTAAGGGTTATCGACAAGTTCAAGGGGTTGACTACGATGAGACTTTCTCACCGGTAGCGAAGCTGAAGTCCGTCCGAATCATGTTAGCAATTGCCGCATTCTATGATTACGAAATATGGCAAATGGACGTCAAAACGGCATTCCTTAATGGTTTCCTTAAGGAAGAATTGTATATGATGCAGCCAGAAGGTTTTGTCAATCCTAAGAATGCTGACAAAGTGTGCAAGCTCCACCGCTCGATTTATGGGCTGGTGCAAGCATCTCGGAGTTGGAACATTCGCTTTGATGAGATGATCAAAGCGTTTGGGTTTACACAGACTTATGGAGAAGCCTGCGTTTACAAGAAAGTGAGTGGGAGCTCTGTAGCATTTCTCATATTATATGTAGATGACATACTCTTGATGGGAAATGATATAGAACTCTTGGACAGCATCAAGGCCTACTTGAATAAAAGTTTTTCAATGAAGGACCTTGGAGAAGCTGCTTATATATTAGGCATCAAAATCTATAGAGATAGATCAAGACGCCTCATAGGTCTTTCACAAAGCACATACCTTGATAAGATATTGAAGAAGTTCAATATGGATCAATCCAAGAAAAGGTTCTTGCCTGTGTTACAAGGTGTGAAATTGAGCTCAGCTCAGTGTCCGACCACGGCAGAACATATAGAAGAGATGAGCGTCATCCCCTATGCCTCAGCCATAGGTTCTATTATGTATGCCATGCTGTGTACCAGACCTGATGTTAACCTTGCCGTCAGTCTGGTAGGAAGGTACCAAAGTAATCCCGGCAAGGAACACTGGACAGCGGTCAAGAATATCCTGAAGTACCTGAAAAGGACTAAGGAAATGTTTCTCGTTTATGGAGGTGACGAAGAGCTCGTCGTAAAGGGTTACGTCGACGCTAGCTTCGACACAGATCTGGATGACTCTAAGTCACAAACCGGATACGTGTATATTTTGAATGGTGGGGCAGTAAGCTGGTGCAGTTGCAAGCAAAGCATCGTGGCGGGATCTACATGTGAAGCGGAGTACATGGCAGCCTCGGAGGCAGCACATGAAGCAATATGGGTGAAGGAGTTCATCACCGACCTAGGAGTCATACCCAATGCGTCGGGGCCGATCAAGCTCTTCTGTGACAACACTGGAGCTATTGCACTTGCCAAGGAGCCCAGGTTTCACAAGAAGACAAGGCACATCAAGCGTCGCTTCAACTCCATTCGTGAAAATGTTCAAGATGGAGACATAGAGATTTGTAAAGTACATACGGACCTGAATGTAGCAGATCCGTTGACTAAACCTCTCCCTAGAGCAAAACATGATCAACACCAGAATTCCATGGGTGTTCGATTCATCACAATGTAACTAGATTATTGACTCTAGTGCAAGTGGGAGACTGTTGGAAATATGCCCTAGAGGCAATAATAAAAGCATTATTATTATATTTCCTTGTTCATAATAATTGTCTTTATTCATGCTATAATTGTGTTATCTGGAAATCGTAATACATGTGTGAATAACAGACATCAACATGTCCCTAGTGAGCCTCTAGTTGACTAGCTCGTTGATCAACAGATAGTCATGATTTCCTGACTATGGACACTGGATGTCATTGATAACGAGATCACATCATTAGGAGAATGATGTGATGGACAAGACCCAATCCTAAACATAGCACAAGATCGTATAGTTCGTTTGCTAGAGTTTTCTAATGTCAAGTATCTTTTCCTTAGACCATGAGATCGTGTAACTCCCGGATACTGTAGGAGTGCTTTGGGTATGCCAAACGTCACAACGTAACTGGGTGACTATAAAGGTAGACTACGGGTATCTCCGAAAGTGTCTGTTGGGTGACATGGATCAAGACTGGGATTTGTCACTCCGTATGACGGAGAGGTATCACTGGGCCCACTCGGTAATGCATCATCATAATGAGCTCATAGTGACCAAGTGTCTGGTCACGGGATCATGCATTACGGTACGAGTAAAGTGACTTGCCGGTAACGAGATTGAACGAGGTATTGGGATACCGACGATCGAATCTCGGGCAAGTAACATATCGATAGACAAAGGGAATAGCGTACGGGGTTGATTGAATCCTCGACATCGTGGTTCATCCGATGAGATCATCGTGGAGCATGTGGGAGCCAACATGGGTATCCAGATCCCGCTGTTGGTTATTGACCGAAGAGAGCGATCTCGGTCGTGTCTACATGTCTCCTGAACCCGTAGGGTCTACACACTTAAGGTTCAGTTACGCTAGGGTTGTAGGGATATGTATATGCAGTAACCCGAATGTTGTTCGGAGTCCCGGATGAGATCCCGGACGTCACGAGGAGTTCCGGAATGGTCCGGAGGTAAAGATTTATATATGGGAAGTCCTGTTTCGGGCATCGGGACAAGTTTCGGGGTTATCGGTATTGTACCGGGACCACCGGAGGGGTCCCGGGGGCCCACCGGGTGGGGCCACCCATCCCCGGGGGCCACATGGGCTGTAGGGGGTGCGCCTTGGCCTGCTTGGGCCAAGGGCACCAGCCCCACAAGGCCCATGCGCCTAGGGTTTCCAAAGGGGGAGGAGTCCTACTAGTGGAAGGCACCTCCTAGGTGCCTTGGGGGGGAGGGAAACCTCCCCTTGGCCGCCGGCCATAGGAGATTGGATCTCCTAGGCTGCGCACCACCCCCCCTTGGCACCCCTATATATAGTGGGGGGAGAGGAGGGAATCATACCTGAACGCCCTGGCCTTTGGTTGCCTCCTTCTCCCTCTCCAACACCTCCTCCACCTCCATAGTGCTTAGCGAAGCTCTGCCGGAGTACTGCAGCTCCATCAACACCACGCCGTCGTACTGCTGCTGGTGCCATCTCCCTCAACCTCTCCTCCCTCCCTTGCTGGATCAAGAAGGAGGAGACGTGGCTGTTCCATACGTGTGTTGAACGCGGAGGTGCCGTCCGTTCGGCGCTGGTCATCGGTGATTCGAATCACGTCGAGTACGACTACATCATCACCGTTCTTTTGAACGCTTCCGTGCGCGATCGACAAAGGTATGTAGATGCATCTGATCACTCGTTGCTAGATGAACTCCTAGATGATCTTGGTGAAACGAGTAGGAAAATTTTGTTTTCTGCAACGTTCCCCAACACCTGGGGGGTAGCAATTCCACCGGAGCATCGTACCGGGCCCTCCTACATGTGGGGTGGTGTTGTGGCATGTCCAAAGAGGCGGCACGCGTCTTCGGTGCGTGGCCTCCCTCACGGACGGCGCCGCCGCCGGCACCTCGAGGGGGGAAACGGACGCGTCGGGTCTACACGGAGTGGATGTAGCTGTGGTTTTCGCCCGGATTTTGCTCCCGGGTGACCCTATGGGCCGACCTGACACAACCGGGTGGAGAGGTCCACTGGTCAAAGCCCGTCTGTGGGAAGTCAAAGGGCTAGATCTCGTGGTTAACCGCTCCAGGGTTAGGCGGGACGGGGGCCCTGG
>NW_021286368.1:0-1391 GCF_002162155.2 Triticum dicoccoides
TTATGTTAATGTGTACTTTACTAGTACTCCTAGTAGCACCAGGGTATTGGATACCGGTTCGGTTGCTAAGTGTTAGTAACTCGAAATAAAAGCTACGGAATAAACGGAGACTAGCTAAAGGTGAGCTGACGATATATGTTGGAAGTGTTTCCAAGGTTGATATGATCAAGCATCGCACGCTCCCTCTACCACCGAGATTGGTGTTTGCGTTGAGCATAGACATGATTGGATTATGTCTATCGCAATACGGTTATTCATTTAAGGAGAATAATGGTTACTCTATTTTTGAATAATACCTTCAATGGTCTTGCACCTAAAGGAATGGTTTATTGAATCTCGGTCGTGGTGATACACATTTTCATGCCAAAAGATATAAGATAGTAATGATAGTACCACTTACTTGTGGCACTGCCATGTAAGTCATAATGGTATAAAACGCATGAAGAAGCTCCATGTTGATGGATCTTTGGACTCACTCGTTTTTGAAAAGTTTGAGACATGTGAACCATGTCTATTGGTGTATATGCATGAAGAAACTCCATGCAAATGGATCGTTCGGACTCACTTGATTTTGAATCACTTGAGATATGCAAATCATACCACATGGGCAAGATTACTGAAAAGCCTCATTTTCAGTAAGATGGAACAAGATAGCAACTTGTTGGAAGTAACACATTTTGATGTGTGCAGTCGAATGAGTGCTGAGGCATGCAGTGAATATCATTATGTTCTTACTTCACAGATGATTCGAGTAAATGTTGAGTATATTTACTTGATGAAACACAAGTCTGAATTATTGAATGGTTCAAGTAATTTCAGAGTGAAGTAGCAGATCATTGTGACAAGAGGATAAAATGTCTATGATATGATCATAGAGATGAATATCTGAGTTACGAGTTTTGGCACACAATTAAGACATTGTGGAAATTGTTTCGCAATTAATACCGCCTAGAACACCATAATGTGATGGTGTGTTCGAACATCATAGTTGCACCCTATTGGATATGGTGCGTACCATGATGTCTCTTATCGAATTACCACTATCGTTCATGGGTTAGGCATTAGAGACAACCACATTCACTTTAAATAGGGCACCACGTAATTCCGATGAGATGACACCGTATGAATTATGGTTTAGAGAAACCTAAGTTGTCGTTTCTTAAAAGTTTGGGGCTGCGACGCTTATATGAAAAAGTTTCAGGTTGATAAGCTCGAACCCAAAGCGGATAAAATGCATCTTCATAGGAAACCCAAAATAGTTGGGTATACCTCCTAATTCAGATCCGAAAGCAATATGGATTGTTTCTAGAATCGGGTCCTTTCTCGAGGAAAAGTTTCTCTCGAAAGAATTGAGTGGGAGGATGGTGGAGACTTGATGAGGTTATTGAACC
>NW_021286369.1:0-1190 GCF_002162155.2 Triticum dicoccoides
GCGCGGGGCCATTTGGTCACCGGGGCTTCGCCGGCGACGAGTCCGTGCGGCGGAGCGTCTCGGCTCCGGTAGAGGGGGCGGCTAGAGCTCGTAATCGGGCTTGGGGTTAGGGGGAAACGAAGCAGGGACTCACGGGGATCGTGCAGGGAGGGTCAGCGAGCTCGGGGAAGCGACGATGGTGGCGAATTGACGGTGAAGATCCTCGGCGGCCGGCGATGGAAACGGTGATGCCGGCGGCGTTGTGGCGCGTCCGTAGGGCCGTGGGTCGGTGGCGAGGAAGGAGGGGTCGAGGGGGAGCTCCTGGGCGCATTGGCGAGGCTAGGGGTGGCCGGTGGCCACGGGGAAGCTCGTCGGCGGCGGCGGGTGTGTTCGGTGGCTGCGCGCGAGAGAGCCAGAGGAGGAGAGGAGCTCGGGGAGAGAGTGAGAGGCCTGGGGGGGTGCGTGGCGTCGCGGACGGGGTCCAGGGCGACGAGAGGAAGCAGGAGGTGGCCAGGGGGAAGCAGGAGGTGGCCGAGGCAGCGTCGGCGCGCGCCACGCCTCGCCTCTGTTCGTCCTCCTGGCAGAGGAGGAAGAGGACAAGGGGGAGGAGGTGGGCTGGGCCGGCTGGGCCACTGGAGTTGGGCCAGTTGGGCTGCGAGGTAAGCTGAGGTAAAACTCTCTCTCTGCTTTTATTTACATTCTGTTTTATATTTTTCTTCTGTTTTTGTTTTATTTAAATTATTTTGCCACTGTTTTGAATTTTAAGAATAATTCAAACAATGCCAAAAACTCCACTGAATATTTTATATTGCTAGATGGACTTTTCCAAAAGCTTATAAAATATTTCAGGGATATTTGAAATTATATTCTAATTATATGAATATAATTCAAATTCAAATAACTAATGAATTAAATTCAAAGTCCCAAAAATAACTCCTTAAAAATGTTCAATATTTTGGTTGGGACCAGAACCCTTACCAAAAATTATCAAACATTTAAGAGGAGCATTTTGGAGCAATGAATGAGATTTCTAGGGTTTTTGCCCCTCTTTTATTTAGGGTTTTGAGGCTTCCAATATTCCTCAATTCAAGTTTCAAAAATATAGACATGATGCACACATGAAGCTAACCTAGAGCAATGCCTGAAGCTAGGGATGTGACAACTCACCCCCACTAAACAAGAATCTCGTCTCGAGATTCAAGCGTAGGGTA
>NW_021286370.1:0-1624 GCF_002162155.2 Triticum dicoccoides
ATCAACACTCATAGTTTTGGCCGATTCTGGCACGTTTCTTGGACTATTACTCTGTTTTTGGGTCCCGGTGTGATTTCCATGATTGACGAACACTGCGGTGCGTTTATGTGTCGGTCATCAACACTCACAGGTTTGGCCGATTCTGTCCCGTTTTGTGGACTATTACTCACCGTTTTGGCGTCCCAGAGCGATTTCCACGATTCACAATAATCCCCGGTGTGCATTTGCGTGTCTCTCGTCAACACTCATAGTTTTGGCCAATTCTGACGTGATTCGTGGGAGATTACTCACCATTTAGGGGTCCCGAAGCGATTTCCAGTGATGCTGAACCCCATGGTGCATTTACTCGTCGGTCATCAACACTCACTGTTTTGGGGTCCCAGAGTGATTTCCATGATTAACGAACCGTGGGGTGCGTTTACACGTCGGTCATCAATACTAGAAGTTTTGGCCAATTCTGGCCCGTTTCATGGGCTATTACTCACTGTTTTGGGGCCCCGGAGTGATTTCCACGATTAAAGAACCCCCGGGTGCGCTTACGGGTTGGTTATCCATACTTGCGGTTTTGTCGATTCTGGCCCGTTTCGTGGACTGTTACTCACCGTTTTGGGGCCCCAAAGCGATTTCCATGGTTGTTGAACCCCAAGGTGCGCTTAAGTGCAGGTCATGAACAATCGCAGTTTGGGCCGATTCTGGCCCGTTTCTTGGACTATTACTTAGTTATGGGGGTCTCAAAATGATTTCCATGATTTACGAACATGGGGTTGTGTTTACGTGTCGGTCAACAACACTCACAATTTTATCCAATTCTAACTTGTTTCGTGGACTATTACTCACCGTTTCAGATCCTGAAGTGATTTCGAAAGTTTTTGAACCCCAAGGCGCGCTTACGTGTCGGTCATCAACACTCATAGTTTAGGCTGATTCTGGCCCGTCTCATGGACTATTACTCACTTTTTTGGGCCCCCGGAGTGATTTCCACGATTAATGAACCGCGGGGTGCATTTACGTGTCGGTCATCAACACTCACAGTTTCGGCCGATTCTGGCCCGTTTCTTGGACTATTACTCTATTTTTGGGTCTCGGCGTGATTTCCATGATTGATGAACACCGGGGTGCATTTATGTGTTGGTCATCAACACTCGCATTTTTGGCCAATTTTGGCCTGTTACGTGGACTATTACGCACTATTTTGGGGTATCGAAGTGATTTCAATGATTAACGAACCGCAGGGTGCGTTTACGTTTCGGTCATAAACACTTAGACTTTTGTCTGATTCTTGCCTTTTTTGTAGACTATTACTCACTGTTTTGGGGTCCCGGAGTGATTTCCACGATAAACGAACCCCGGCGTGCGTTTACGTGTCAGTCATCAACACTTGTGGTTTTTGTCGATTCTGACCCATTTCGTGGACTATTAGTCTCCGTTTTTGTGTCCCAAAGCGACTTCCATGGTTGTTGAACCCCATGGTGCGCTTAAGTGTAGCTCATCAACAATCATAGTTTGTTTCGATTCTGGCCCGTTTGTTAGAGTATTACTTAGTTTTGGGGGCCCCGGAGTGATTTCCACGATTTATGAACCCCGGGGTGTGTTCACGTGTCGGTTATCAACACTCACAGTTTTG
>NW_021286371.1:0-1372 GCF_002162155.2 Triticum dicoccoides
TGTTTTTATTTTGTGTGTTAATTCTTTTATATTGCTAAAATAGGATTTTTTGAAGAGAGGAGAAATGTTTCAAGTTTTGGAGTGCACCCTGCCTTTCCACACATTGAAGGCAAGCATTCTGAACCCCGGCATAATATTTTTGTGTGTTCGATGACACGTTCATAACATCACCTCACTTTGGAGAAACTTGTTATTTCATGTGATATGATCATATGCATGGGTGCATGTTATTGATTTCCATGCTGTTGGAAATGGACACACTTGTGATGATAATCACCCTCATGTGCCTTGCATGCATACCGGCAGGAACCCGGGAAAACCTCTGCCTTGGGTAGGCATGAGTTTGTCGCCGGTCTCCGTCGGGACGGTTATGTTTGGTATGGCATGGCAAGGTGATATGAGCGGTGACTCTGTTGGTTGAAATATATTCGTCATGCTAATCATGCAGGGAATACTTAAACCTCCTGAGTCGACCGTAGATCGAGTCTTGTGCCAGTAACCCCCATACTTGTTTCGTACTACCACTCGTCTCTACAACAAGTAGAGTACGGTTCAGTAAGTTGTCAACCTCTTTCTAGCACACACCGTACAGAGAGGCCATGGTGGAAGATACCGGTTGTAGCTGGTAGGCAGGCCACCTGGTCCGGGGGCATGAGTGTTTCCGGTTGGGACCGAGAGGGGAGGCCACCCCTTAGAGCGCGCGATATAAATTTGATCCCATGCTACGCGAGGTTGTAGCCTCCCCACTTAGAGTTTGCTTAATAGGTGTCGTGGGTGATTCCAGACACGTGTGAGATAAGCTGGTGTGTGCAAGTTAGGTGTGTTTTCAACAAAAAGACCGTAGACGGAATTAGTCCCGATGGACTAAAGAAATCCGTTACTCGTGGGTAAAGAGTACACCCTCTGCAGAGATTAAACCTATTCGAATAGCCGTGTCCATGGTTAAGGATTACAGTCTGGGATGGGTCAAGTGTCGGTCTTAGTGTCGGTCTTCGGAGGTGAAACTGTTAACCAGAAATGGAATTACTACTTGTGACTTGTGATAACTATGATTATTATTATTGTTGACTAACCCGTGATATTATTGTTATTATCGAGTATCTCTGGGATGGTTCTACCTCCGGGATATTCACTATGATTGTTTATTTTAAAGCCCTTTGTGTGGTGTCGCTCAGACGCCCGACTGTGGCATTTCTTTTAAAGCCCTTTATGTGGTGTCGCTCAGACGCCCGACTGTGGCATTTCTTTTAAAGCCCTTTATGTGGTGTCGCTCAGACGCCCGACTGTGGCATTTCTTTTAAAGCCCTTTATGCGGTGTCGCTCAGACGCCCGACTGTGGCATTTCTTTTAAAGCCCTTTATGTGGTGTCGCT
>NW_021286372.1:0-2792 GCF_002162155.2 Triticum dicoccoides
TTGCATCCCTGACTTCACTGCCTTCGGCCTGCTCTTGAGAGGCAGGGTTAGCGCGCGTGTTGACCATCCTAGGTAAAACAAGACAATGATTTAGTCAGGATGATAAAATTCCAACATAGGATACAAAATGTAAGGAATAACTCGGAATGCAAGATGATCATCCGTATGACATGGTAGATACAGAAACTGCTTCTTTTATTCCATCGTCATACACACCATACAGGGTTTAGTACAAGACCAAACAAAGTACTATTACGGTGAAAAGAGGATTACATCTCATCGGAGGCATTCCAAGCTCCTATACATTATTTTTCTACACCTCCGGAAAGAGTACAAACTAGGTCATATCCCACGAGTCACGCGGGACGATAGACGACACAGCTAGTGTGAACTAGTGATACTACCACTAACTCAGACCGATCCATAGTAGTCCTCGTAGAAGTCACCTCCATAGCCTGGAAGCTCAACATGATCATCCGGAAACAGACGATCTCGCGGAGCCTGTGGACCATAGGGGCTAGGATGAGGCCTTGGACCAACAGACGGTGGCCTGCGGGGACCGCGAGGTGGGGTGATGCCTCCTACATCACGCCAAACCATCACGTCTGGCAGAGCAGATCTCACAGGATAGAGATCGCGCATATCTGAATATCCAGCTTGCACCGCCGGTGCGAACCGAGTCAAAGTGGCCCAGTGGTCAGCACGGGTATTGAAGAGCTCTAACCTCAAGGCCCGATTTTCACGGTCCTTATCCTCGAGCATCTCAGCAGTGGTGCGAGTCCGTGAATCCTCCTGAGTGGGATCAGCATAGATAGCCTGAAGATACCCTTGTGCTCCCGGAAGTGATCCTGGCATATACCGGAAATCAGAGTCCCGAAATAGACCAGATCTGACTCGCATAATGGTCATCATAGAGTAGGCGGCGTCCTGCACAGCCATCTCAATAGTAACCCCGAGTCCATAGGAGCAGTGAAGAGGCTCGGTGGATCCAGGATAAGATGGAAATATCCTGACAGTGCAGAGATACTGGCTTTGATTAAAGTCTCGGAATTGCTCTTCGACCGTGTACTCGGGATACCAGCGGTATCCAGCCTCAGTCATTACCCTGACCAACTTGGCAGTATGGCCGGGTACATCTAGGCATCGAGTCAGGCGAACCACTTGATTGAGGTCGCGAGTGGCCATCTGAAAGCACAATCATAATGCAAAGGCATTAGAATTTCTAGCAAAATTTCGGCAGCATAACAGCTGTAAATGCTCAAGAAGGATTTGAGACATTTGACAAAGGATTTCATACACACTCAACATCATCATATCAAAGTTTTGAATCCATTCTAACAACATAATGTGGTAGTAGAACTGAACTAGGCTTGTATCCGTCAAACTTATAAGGTACTACTGATTAGTAACACGTGATCCTGATAGAGAGTATAGATCCTAATTCCTTAACCCCCGGTGGAAGAATGGACTGACTCAGATCAGAATGTCATAAGATAAAGGAGTAAAAAGAGCCTTACGTTCCAACCCACAAACAATTCCCCTACATATAACTAAAGAATTTCTAGATTCAACATCGACCAGTTTGGCTTGGAGAACCTACAGGCAGTCCGGCTCTGATGCCAACGCTGTCAGGACCCCGACTCGATGTCACATCGATCTAGCCGGTAACACCTCATATCCCTTTGCGGCCTCACGCACGGTATCCCCACGGGTGTCGCCTTACCTTTGCCCGGGACCGTTTGCGCCTTTTGGCTCACGTATATGATAGTGTCGCTAGCATCCATATGATAAAGAGCCCGGGCTGACATGACTAGTCGTAAACCCAAAGTGGCACAGACTTACAGGGACAGGCATCCATGACCCAGCCTCAAACGTGTCGGTCATCAGCAAGTGGGTCCGGGCTGTAGCACTGGGCTAGCAGGACTTCGGTAAACCGGGCTGTAGCGGGCTAACAGGACTCCGGTACTCAAAGCGTGACATTTCCCCGAAGGGACAGACACAGGAACGAAGAAGGACACATGCCGGCCAGCCTAGGTGTTCCAGAGCAGTAGCAAGCTACCATGGCTCAGCGGTAACACTAGGAGACATTTCCCGGTAAGAGAGGCTACTAAAGATAAACAACTAGATAGTCAGATCCCACACATACCAAGCATTTCAATCATACACACAATATGCTCAATATGTGCAAATACAACGAAGCATCACAACAAGACTCTACGACACAAGTACTTTATTTAAGGCTCAGAGAGCCATACATAGCATACACAAAGGTACGGGTCACACGACCCAACATTCAAGTCATACAGTCATACAAACCAGCAGCAGAAGTAACTTGTCTGAGTACAGACAACTAGTAAAATAAAAGAGGCTTGGAAAGCCTAGCTATACTATGTGGTCCTTCACAAGCTCAGGGTCACCACCTGGGTCTTTAGCCTACTCGTTGATGTCAACGTCTACATAGAACCCATCAGAAGGGGTTGCAGCGTCTTCTGTAAAAATGTAAATTATAGCAACATGAGTACAAAGGTACTCAGCAAGACTTACATCAGATCCTACATACATGCATAGTATCAAGAAGGGTTGGTGGAGTTATTGCAGCAAGCCAGCTTTGACTCTTGGCTAGACTATCCTACGATACTCCAACTTGAAATGGTTTTGCGCACACGAGTCCACTACTCACCACTTCAATACACTACCGAGGATCCACCTCCGTCTTCCTACGGAAGAGCCATCCTCGGCACTCACACTTATCTTGAGGCTTTTAGCAGTTTCCATTTACTTGTCTATGAACT
>NW_021286373.1:0-2812 GCF_002162155.2 Triticum dicoccoides
GGTTCCGACCTTCAAGGCCGATGGATGCCCTCCTCCGTCACGGAGGAGGACGTGCTAAAGTTGAGAGAGGCTAAGTTCTTGACCGCCGAAATTTTGCATAGGTTGCCTGCTCAAAGGCAGGCTATTCCCAGTCCCCAGCCCGGTGAGAGCGTAGTGTTCATGTCTCACTTCCTTCGGGGGTTAGGCTTCCCGATGGATCCCTTCGTGAGGGGGCTGATGTTCTATTATGGGCTGGAATTTCATGACTTAGCTTCGGAGTCCATCCTCCACATTTCCTCATTCATCGTTGTGTGCGAAGCGTTCCTCCGTATTACTCCTCACTTTGGATTATGGCTCAAGACTTTTGGAGTGGAGCCGAAGATGATCGAGGGGCGGCACACAGAGTGCGGAGGCGCTGTCATAAGTAAGAATGCTGATGCTCCATCGCCCGAGGGCTCCTTTCAAGAGGAGCTCGGCTTGCGGCAACGAGAGTGGTTCTTCACCGCTCCCAGGAGCACCAAATGGGTGGCGCCTCCTGCCTTTCGCTCGGGTCCCCCACCACGGCTAGCGTCATGGGTCAACAAAGGATTAGATTGGGGGTTATCCAAAGACGTGCCCTTGTTGCAGGGCCGCATTAGGGATCTCTTAGAAAGAGACCTCAACCTGGTCAAGGTGACGCAGGTCATGCTGATTCGCCGAACACTGCCCAGCAAACGTCGCTCCCTTCGTCTGTGGGAGTTTAATCCGGAGGGACCACGAGCTCTCCAGCATTTTATGGGCGCAACGCCCGTGGAGATGTATAAAATCTTCTTCAGATCACAAGCAATGTGTCCGGATTTGACCGAGGACGCAGGTTTAAGGTGCAATCGCCCGGATACTCAAGTAAGTAACCTTGTGCCCGGACTCGCTATCCGTAAAATTGTCATAAATTCGCCCCTAAAAGGGTTGTCCTTTTAAACAGGAGTGGATAGCGAAGGCAAAGCTGATCAGGTGTCCGGCTCCCCTTCCTGAGACCAGGCCGGATCCCGTGCTATTCAGGATGTTGAAGATTGTGCCTTTGGAGGGAAGTGAGGGGGAGGACAAGGAAACTATGGCCTCCTCGAAGGAGGCTGCTCCGAAGGGAAGAACCGACAATTCCTCTCCTAAGGGGAAGAAGAGGGCCGCCTCTGATGACCCGGAGACCATGGCCTCAAAGCGGGGGGGGGGGGAATTCCTCGTCAGAGGGTCCGACGCCGGGGAGATCCTCGGCCGAACTACGTCTTCAAAGGGATCAGCCCTCCAGCGAGTCGTAAGTAGAGAAAGATTTTCCTTTAGAGGGATGAGAGAAATCCTTGCTTTTTATCTGAGAAGATTAACCAAAATTTTACTTTGTAGCTCGGACCTTAGCCTTTCTCAGCAGAGCTCGTCTTCGGGGGATCTTCTTTCGGAGATGATGGAGAGTGGAACGCCTCCCCCTGCCGTACCGCCTGGCGAGGCGGGCGACCTTGAGGTGTCGTCGCGGAAGGTTTCTCCGAATCCGGCAGGGGTGGAAGGTAGCCATATGTCCCCCCAAGGTTCTCCGCATCCGGCCTTCGATGGAGGTTATAGGACGAGTCTGGCACCATCCGATGCGCAGTCGGAGGAGCTGATGATTCTGCTGGGGCGAACTTCTATCTCAAAGGAGCACCGTGCATTGATGGGTATGGTGATTGGAAGGATTTCGTCTGCGGAAAGCGGATTGCATGTGAAGGAAATATGCCCTAGAGGCAATAATAAAGTTATTATTTATTTCCTTATATCATGATAAATGTTTATTATTCATGCTAGAATTGTATTAACCAAAAACATAATACATGTGTGAATACATAGACAAACAAAGTGTCACTAGTATGCCTCTACTTGACTAGCTTGTTAATCAAAGATGGTTATGTTTCCTAACCATGAACAAAGAGTTGTTATTTGATTAACGGGATCACATCATTAGGTGAATGATCTGATTGACATGACCCATTACATTAGCTTAGCACCCGATCGTTTAGTATGTTGCTATTGCTTTCTTCATGACTTATACATGTTCCTATGACTATGAGATTATGCAACTCCCGTTTGCCGGTGGAACACTTTGTGTGCTACCAAACGTCACAACGTAAATGGGTGATTATAAAGGTTCTCTACAGGTGTCTCCAAAGGTACATGTTGGGTTGGCGTATTTTGAGATTAGGATTTGTCACTCCGATTGTCGGAGAGGTATCTCTGGGCCCTCTCGGTAATGCACATCACATAAGCCTTGCAAGCATTGAAACTAATGAGTTAGTTGCGAAATGATGTATTACGTAACGAGTAAAGAGACTTGCCGGTAACGAGATTGAACTAGGTATTGAGATACCGACGATCGAATCTCGGGCAAGTAACATACCGATGACAAAGGGAACAACGTATGTTGTTATGCGGTCTGACCGATAAAGATCTTCGTAGAATATGTAGGAACCAATATGAGCATCCAGGTTCCGCTATTGGTTATTGATCGGAGACGTGTCTCGGTCATGTATACATTGTTCTCGAACCGTAGGGTCCGCACGCTTAACGTTACGATGACAGTTTCATTATGAGTTTATGTATTTTGATGTACCGAAGGTTGTTCGGAGTCCCGGATGTGATCATGGACATGACGAGGAGTCTCAAAATGGTCGAGACATAAAGATCGATATATTGGAAGCCTATGTTTGGATATCGGAATCGTTCCGGGTGAAATCGGGATTTTACCGGAGTACCGAGGGGTTACCGGAACCCCCCGGGGGGTTATTGGGCCTACATGGGCTTTAAGGGAGAAGAGGAAAGGAGGCAAGAGGTGGCC
>NW_021286374.1:0-1755 GCF_002162155.2 Triticum dicoccoides
AGGTGACAGCCTGGTGATACTTTCGAGAAGATATTCGGAAAATCACGAACCACCGATATGTTACTAAGCTCGAGAACAATCTCGCTTTTGAGGGCAAGACGATATGATCAAATGAGTGAGGACTTGACAAGATCCTAACTCATCAATCGGAGGGTGCACCGAAATAAGGACTAGGTAGCACGATCAGTCTTAGAAGGATGATTCGAAAACCAACATACTAAGAATGAAATTATTATCCTTTAACTACCAAGCAACAGAGTTGCTAGCAGTATTGATTTCACACATCACAATTCATTTGTCGGTATTCCGGTTGCATCAACACGAGGGCCGAGGAATGAACAGTGATGGCAAGAAGTATCACTGTACCAAGAGTTCATGGGATGGTGTGCAATTCCTATAACAATCTCGATATAAAAGATGGTAATACTCCAAGGTAGAACAGAGGAAAAGCTGGATTGGCATTTTGATCTGCGGAGTACAATTGTTTTGACCCAATCCTAGATATGGAAGAGGTACTGGAGTTTGTTTCTCCTAGTCATTCCGGAATAGAATGGCTTGACAGACCACAAGAGTCATAGGCATCGATGAACGAACGCACGCATACTCTTGACTATCAATTGATAGACGAGGGTCAGAATGCAACTAAAGAGAACAACTCAAAGGAACATATAACTTTCTGAGTTGTGGATGCATAGATTAGTATGTCGAACCAAGTTCAACATATTTCTTCCGGATAACCCATGCAGAAAGGTAGAACCGGCAGAGTCACGATTTATGAATGGAGAACTCCTCAAGAGTACTCTAATTGTGATTTTTTCTTTGATCCAATAAACATCTGCCATAAGTAGTTCATGGTATTTGGAAGAAGAAGATACCACGGACTTCAAGGACTATCGCAAAGGTTACTAATATCCTAAAGGCACTAGCAATTACTATCAACATGAAGTAGGTAGAGTGAATCTCGGGTTCAGAACCCAGGAGTAGAATACCTACTACTAAGTAGCATCACGGGATGCTTCCGAGAATAAAGGCCAGAATCTTCACACTAGGACACAAATCATGGCTAGACCACTAGATGATCCCCTACGCACTTAGGGTCATAATAATAATTCCAACATATATGTCGAGGCAATAATTACCTCAACACACCGATTAGTGTGGTTAATCTGGCCCATGGGAACATCGGAAACAGAAGGAAGGGATTTGCAAATGCATCGGACTATTTAGAAACCTGGGATGACTCGGACAGCATAACAGCTATAATTGCTCAAAAAGATTTGAGACAATCACCAAAAATGGTGGCATAACCACTCAGAAGCACAATATCAAGGTTCCGAGATCAACAATTAACATACGGAAGTAGTAGGGACTGAACTGAGACTTAAATCCAACAATCTTATAAGTCTACTGATTAGTAACACGTGATCCTAATAGAAAGAAGAGATAGCCTAGTTCTTAATCCCCGCAGGAAAGATAAGATGACTCAGATCAGAAGGGCATGAGGTATAAGGAGTAAAAAGAGCCTTACGTTCCATCCCACAATCAATTCCCTTATATAACTAAAGAATTTCTAGACTCAACTTCGACCAGTTTGGCTTGGTAATCCTACAGGCAGTCAAGCTCTGATACCAACGCTGTCAGGACCCCGACTCAATGTCACATCGATCTAGCCGGTAACACCTCATATCACTTTGCGGCCTCACGCACGGTATCCCCACGGTGTCGCCTTACCTTTGCCCGGGACCGTTTGCGCAT
>NW_021286375.1:0-999 GCF_002162155.2 Triticum dicoccoides
ACGGTGGCAGCCCCAAGGGAGACCGGGGTGATGAAGAAGAGCGGCCACCCTTGGTGGCGGCGTTGGCCGAGAGGGAGCCAGTGCCCCTGGTGCGGCGAGTCTCGACCCGTTGCTCAGTGAGAAGGAGCCGAGAGAAAACCTCGTGTGCCAGCATGGGTGTCGAGTTGCCCCGCTCGTTGATGATCTCGACTAAGGCATCATACTCCTCATCAAGACCATTGACAATAAACGAGTTGAACTCGGAGTCGGTGAGGGGCTGTCCAATGGAGGCCAATGTGTCGGCGAGGCCCTTGACCTTGTTGTAGAACTCAGTGGCAGTGGAGTCAAGCTTCTGACACTCTCCAAGCTGACGACGGAGTGCAGAGACACGAGCCTGGGACTGCGCTGCAAAGGTGCACTCAAGGATGGTCCAGGCCTCATGAGACGTCTTCGCGAAGACAACAAGGCCGACAACTGCCGGCGAGAGCGACCCCTGGATGGAGGAGAGGTTCGCCTGGTCCTGCCCCGTCCAGACGCGATGGGCCGGATTGTAGACCGGACCGTGCACGCTATCTACCAGCGCGGGTGGGCAGGGAAGCGATCCGTCGACGTAGCCTAGCAGGTAGTGACTCCCCAAGAGCGGGAGAACCTGCGCACGCCAGAAGATGTAGTTGTCGGCGGAGAGCTTGATGGTGATGAGATGACCGAAGTGAAACGGCGCCGGCGAAGACAATCCCATCGAGGAGGCTGCCTGGGGTGCAAACACCATGGAGGCAGCCGGAGGCACCGAAGCCGATGCGGGAGGAGGCGGGACCGCAGCCAGGGCGGGCGCCGCAAAGCTCGCGGCCGGTGCGGACGCCGCAAGGCCCGCGGCCGGGGCGGACGCCGCCAACCCCGCCAGCGGGGCAGTGTGATCCGCTTGCGGCAGGAGCGGCGGGACGACGCCTGCGGAGTCCGCAGCGGACGGCGGCGCCGCGGTGTGGACCACGAGGTCACGCCCAAGCGAGGGCGCCGGCGGCG